>NW_027279455.1:0-122500 GCF_046629955.1 Centroberyx affinis
ACAAAAAATCTAGTACAGCAGTAGAATGGGGACTAGAATCCTACTGAAGTGGTAAAATATGAATTAGTACCATAGTATAGCGGTCGGACCCTAGTACAGTGGTAGAACAGGGACTAAAACCCCAATAGAGACTAGAATCCTATTGGGGTTTGTCCCTGTTCTACCCTAGTACAGTGGTACAACAGGGACTAAAACCCCAATAGAGACTAGAATCCTATTGGGGTTTGTCCCTGTTCTACCCTAGTACAGTGGTAGAACAGGGACTAAAACCCCAATAGAGCGGTACAATAGAGACTAGAATCCTATTCTAGTGGTGCAAAAATGAGTATCAATCTGACATTGTGTTCTAATGTCATACCCAGAGTTTGACCAGGTTGTACTATGGGACCATGTTGCTGCCTCCTCCTTAGAACTGATATTACCTAGCAATGGCCATGGAGCGGGACTGTGGAGCCAACATGGCCGCCACTGAAAGTGCAAAGACTAAACCATGTCCCTTTTATGGCTCTGGTCTAAACTTGACCCAACCCATCACTGTGGTGCCTGTCAGCCTGTATTAAGGGTAGTGTTTGGGTTCAAGTCCCTCCCTGGGATCTGGACAAGAGGTTGTGTTTCTGCAGAGGAACTCATGTAGACGCAAGTGGTTGTCACGGTAATGATACGGGGAGGAGGAGGAGGAGGAGGAGGAGGAGGAGGAGGAGGAGGAGGATGGGCGGGGGGGTTGTGGGGTGGGGGCTGAACCGCAATGCTATCATGTACCATCAGAAGAAGCTTTGTTAGCGAAGAAAGAGGGGAGATGACGAGGGTGGGGGGGTGGGGGTGGGGGAGTCCAGCACTTTGATGTATCGTGTGTTGGTGTGTGTGTGTGTATGTATGCGCATGTATGTGTTGTGTGTGTGTGTGTGTGTGTGTGTGTGTACATAGACATTCACAGGCTAGAGGCTGATGACAGTGTGGTAGTAGAAGGGGGGTGGGGGGGGGGGGGGGCGGGCTGTGTTTTTGCTGCTGTGGAGGTAGTTGTAGAAGAGCCTGTAGGACGACGACACTGGGATGACTAACAGCTCCCCTGAGCCTATAGGACGGCGGGATCTGAGCCGGCGACCAATAGGACTGCAGGGATTCGTACGGATGGGTGAATCCAGCTCAGCTCAGGCCTGGTTTCACGATTAAACCGACGCTTTAAACTCGGGGTGGGGGGTGGGGTTTAAAGTGTGGGTCTTATTCCACGTCTCCCTATGCCATAGTCAGTGGTCGCCCCCCCCCCCTCCGTAGTGCAGTAGAGGCCTGGTTCCAGTCGGCCTGTAGGTACTGTGTATTTCAGCTTAGGGCGTTTCTCTGTCTGTTCGGTCACCATTTTCCCCAATTGAGTTCAGTCAAATGCTTACTAGCGGGGGGGGGGGGGGGGGGGGACGACACAAAATGTCACCGAATGTGTGCAGGCGGGAGCTGTCACGTCACGTATGGGCAGCCGTGTAATACTATATTCCACCTATATCATCACTCTTTTTTTTTAATTATGATTACTTTCATTATGGCCATAGCTGACCGTAACGCATCTTAGCACCAGGAGTGAGAATGGCTCAGGGATTTGATCAAAACAGCTAAAAAAAAAAAAAAAAAAAAGTCGTAAACTCGTTAGAAACTCATTGGAAATGAACAGGGAGAGTAGTGTATCAAAAAAAAAAAGAAATACTGAAATAAAAAATAATTAAAATCACATCCCTGCTTGCTCCGTGTTAACACTGGTCTGGTGTCGATTCGTTTTGGTCTCTCCGTCTCCTCTTCCGGCACAACTCCTAGTGATAGAGAACCGACTCGATGAAGTCAAAACGTCTTGACTCTTGAGGGACAAAATTGCGATAGAATCTGGTAGAAAAAAAGCCTACTTTCCGCAAGTTTTCAACTGCAAAACCTAAGCCTAGCTGTAAAACTAACCCGCAAAGCCTAAGCTGTAAAACCTAACAAGGATGTGATCGTGAGGGCACAAAACACAGGAGAGAAACAGGAGTCCCATTGAAATCCTAAAAAAAAAAAAAGTAAGAAAAAATCCCATCCCTGGAGCTGCAGTTTAGGCCACACATACCATTAGGCTATCCATACAATTAGTAATAGTTGTGAGTGGGAATTGCAGACTAGCTTGTCCATTACAACCATGCTGCACAGGCAACTTTGTTCAGGCAGTGTAGATGGGCAACATGGCCTCCAACAGGTACAAAATCAAAATTGATTATACAGAGGGTATAATGGCAAATATAGTCTTGGTTACAGATGTTGGCAAATTTGACTATCAACACTGCCTCACACTGTTGTCTATGCATCACTGTTACCCGTTACTTTTTGTAATAATAGTCAGGGGTAATAATTTCATTTTTTGTGCAATGCACTTTCTATGGTGGCTGCCACTGGTGAGTGAATATAGAGGAGAGGAGACTGATGAGTGGTGAACAGGAGCTGGACTGGTCAGACAGCATCTGCATCATCAGCAACAGTAGTCAATAAGAGCTGCGTTTCTTTAAGAGTGTAATACCAGGAGACACCACTAGGGAGACACACTGAGTTGGAGCAGCTGGAATGGGAGTGGAAATAACATGACCTGAGATTACAGATTATACAAACATACGCACACACACACACACACGCGCGCGCACACACACACACACACACACGCACACTCACACACACATATATATATATACAGGCAGCAGTCAGTCATATTATCCAAGTGAAACAACACAACAGCAGTGTGTAAACTAGAGGCTGTAGAATGACATGGTCAGAGTCTGCCCAGTGGCCTGGTGTGTATGTGTCAGCGTGTGTGTTTGTGTGTGTGTGTGTGCATGTGTGAAACTGGTGGCCTAAATTTCTCTGTGTATCTGTCAGTGTGTTTGTCCTCTGTGTGTGTGTGTGTGCGTGTGTGTGTGTGTGCAACAGCTGTAGTTCTACAGTGGGCCTGTCGGAGCTCCACTGAGTCAGTCAGTCTGTCAGTCTGATGCTGTAACAGTCCGTGGGGTGGGACTTTTATTTTCTCGGCCCCCCTGCCCGTGAACTTTCTGAACCACGCCCCCCGGGCCCTCGGCTCCGGGCCCCTAGACGCTGGTGATTGACGCGAGGCAGGCGTTGGGCTTCTGGAGTTTCTCCGGCTGGGTGCCGGCGGGTTCCGGTATGGCGCGGAAGGAGAAGGGGGGGCCGTTGCCGGTCGCGATGCCGAGGTGGCCGGGGCTCAGTGCCAGATTCTGCCGACGGTTGCTCTCCACTATGGAGGACGTGTTGGACGCTAGGCTCTCCCTGGTTCTGCAGAGAGAGAGAGAGAGATGGAGAGAGAGATTATACAACTGGAACAAGAGAGAAAAGACTGGAAAGGAGGTGCTGGAAGCTTTCACTTATGCTGGAGATAAACTGTAAGACTGAAAAGACTGAACATCATACACCAAACATTCAGGCATTCAGATTTCTCTCATCTTGCCATTATAAAAGGAACACACACTCAACAACCAGTTGCTCTCAGTGGCTACTCATTGGCTCCATTCACATTTGAGTGGCTGACCAGCTCACACTACAGCAGGAAATCTTGAATCAAGACTTGTCCAAATTCAAGTTGTAAAACTTAAACATTTGAAATGTGACGATCCAGACTGGTTTGGCAGGAAAGCGATTACAGTCCTGAACTCTCCCACACTACAAGATCATCAGTGCGACCACCACAAACTGGCACCAACCGCTCTGATCTGGAAAAACAGTCATAATGGCCAAATCATGGCTATAATCAGCCTTTAGGTGGGTAGTGTGTCCCCACAGTTATTTAGAACCCTGGAGAATTTTCCTCTTCGTTTGGCCCGTTTGTCCATATGAGAACACAGCACCTGTTGTTGAGAGAAAGGTTTCTCGGTATGTTTTCAAACCAACCCTGGACGTTCATTTGGACCGAGACCATAACCTGACCCCACTCGACTACAGGAAGCACTGTGCATTATGTGTTAAACACCCAGGGAATTATGTGTTAAGGACAAACAAGGAACAAAGTCCTACAACAAATTTCTGACCAATTAAGGAAACTGAACATCTGTGATGGTGCAATATTGGGGTTGTTAAAGATCCAGTGAAATGATTTCAACTCAGTCAGGAAAAGTTGTTGATGTTGATATCTAACATAATGAGTATCATGTTTTTTCAGTGTTTGATGGTTAGATGGTACAAAGCTTGTAGGACTGAGTGAGAGCCTAACCTTCCCTATAACTGTTAGAACTGTGCGATCCACTGCAGGCCAATATTTTGATTTTTGGGAACAAATATCCAGTGTTGGAGCAACAATGGAGGCACAGAGATTTTGGCAGGTGGCTGGTTGGCTATTGTCTAACAGACTATGAGGCACCTCATCAGCTATGCATACTGTTGACCAATCCGAGTATTAATTAAAACCTGGGTGTAGCTGACATCATTTATTCATCATACCATGAAGTAGATTGGAATTCTACATTTGTTTGATTCTGTTGACAACCTGTTCTGTTGTTTTTCAAAGGCCGTTAGTCAAATTTCCACAATGCTGACAGTTTAATAATTTGGGTAACTTTACATTAACAGGTCGTTTGTAAAATTATACCATGAAATTGAGAAATGCAATTCTCATTGCACTGGACCTTCATTCTGATAAAAGAGTGTACAGTTAAGCACGCATGGTACATTGCCTTGATCAATGACACTTAGGCCTCAGTCACACTGATCCGTCAGAAAACAGACAGAATTATTGACGGATAGGCCTAGATGTCTGTCAGTTGGGCTGTTTTGGAATGTCAACATGGTGGCGAGAAATACAGTAGCCTAAAGCTTTGCTCATAACAGTGCTACTTCATAGAAAAAAGAAGTAACACTGACTATACAGTATAAATTAAATAATAAACTGGCCTCATCGCAACATTATACCAGGCTTTCTCCGTTTTATCTTTGTTTTGGTCGTACTGTTGTCTCTGTGATCACTTTTCCAAAACAAACATAGGAACGCCTATAATTGGCTAAATGGATGTTGTCCCTCCAAGTTCAACTTGGTAGAACTTTCTGTCTGTCAAAACAGATGGAAATCTAATGGGGATGGATGCGTTATCAGCCCTGTCCGGACAACGGGCAGCTCTCATTGAAATAGACAAAGACAATGGATCAGTGTGGCCACGGCCTTAGTTTAGACTGTTAATAATGCGTGGAACTGAAGCACTTCCAAATGTATAGATAGTGCTAGCCAGAGCTAGCTGAAAAAACAACAAGATGAGAATTTGATTTCTCTTGTCTTACAAATTATGTTCTCCCAGTCAATACATGACTTTCAAATACATTACTTTGGCCTGGTGTGATCATCATCATTGTTGTCATAATCATCACACTAAAAACAATAGTTCACCCAAAAATGAAAATTCTGTCATCATCTACTCGCCCTCATGCCAAATGAAACACAGGTGAAATGTGTTAGTCCATATAACACACAGGGAGGCTGCCAGCACAACTTGGTAGCAGCCTTCTCCAAAACAACTGAAGTCAATGGGGACCTGTTCTTTAGAGTTCCAAAACAAAAACAGTCAAACAATCACACTGTGAATAGAAAGACCTATACACCATGATTTGTTGCAAATCAATCAGCTGTAGTTAAGATTTGCACTAAATGATGGTGTAAATATACTGTAGGTCTTTTTGGAACTCTGAAGAACTGGTCCCCACTGACTTCAGTTGTTTTGGAGAAGGCTGCTATGGAGTTGTGCTGCAGCCTCCCTGTGTGTTATATGGACAAACTTCACCTGTGTTTCAACTGGCATGAGGGTGAGTAGATGATGGCAGAATTTCCATTTTTCGGTGAACTATTCTTTTAAGGGCAAGATGGGGAAGATGGAATATATTCTTATGTATCCTATCTTGCTCTGCATGCAACAAACAACAGAACAAAGCTGCTTCCTTTCCTCCTTCCTCTCAGAGCTTTATATTATTCAAAATGCATGGGCAACTGAATTGTGCACTATTTTGAGAGGACTGTTTTATTCCCCAATAACTAGTACTAACGTTGACACAGATTACTAACAAGAGGCTCAAATATAAATAACATTGGTGTGAAACCTTTTGCCTGTCATAAAGAGAAGTTTTAATTATTGTCTTACTTTTCTGGGGGGAAAAAGGCCAACAATACCTGAACCTTTTGGGAACTTAACCAGGAGGGCTAAAAACCCCTCTGGTGCCACTAACTGTGTGTGCATAATAGTACTATAATAGTACTGATGTTACTTGACTGCGTTTGTCAGCCCAAGTATCACAGTTTTGATCCTATGACAATATCGCAGAACAAAAAAGAAATGCTAAAAATAAAAACTTGAACTTGAAAAACACTTTAAATTGTCTCAAATGCATTAATTCTAGTGTTTAAGATTTTTTTTCAATTAAAAAGCCTTTGATAATACTAATAAGGACATATTTTGCTGTTGTTTGGAAGTCATCCGAAGCTGGTAAAAATAATGGCAAACTAAATCTGTGTTATATAAACATATAAAATATGTTTTACAAAGATTCAAGTTTGTGAGTCTAAACTGAATGCATACTGACAAATAAATGTGACTCTAAACACCACCATAAGCCTACTAGTTCTGTAAATATTTGGGTATAATACCATTTCTTAATTTGTGTACTGCTGTACATTTTCAGTACCAAGACACTATGCAACACTAATCTATGGTAACAGACTGTCAGTGTTGTGTGAGAGTGTGTGTGTGACATGAGATGCAGTTCTCACCGTGGTGAGTTGAATCCACTGTCAACAGTGACGGAGCTGGAGTCCATACTGTCCAGTCTGGCAGAGTGGGCCGACTGCTGGTTCTGACTGGGCTCTGGAAGGTTCTCTTTAGCACCGGGGAAGGTGAGGTTCCTCTCAAACCTCCTCTGTAGATCCCTCTCCTTCTCTCGCTCCAACAACCACTGCATGGTTCCCCCGCCGCCTCCTCCCATCCCGACGCCCCCTTCTCCGGCCTTCTCGTCCGCCCCTCTGCTTTTATTCCCCCCCTCTTCGAGTTCGTCGTCGTCCGAGACGTTGTAGTAGTCGAAGGAGGCCTCGGCGGCGCTGGTGGCGGGTTCGATGCCCTGCGGCGGGACGGAGGGCGTGGCCACTAGAGGTTTGGGGGCGTCGAAGGCCTCCTGGGAGTCGAGCGCGTCGCAGGAGGTGGAGAGGGCAGAGGAGGTGAGGACCGGGGTTTTTCTCAAGGAGCTGTAGCCAGGCAGAGGGAGGCTGGGAGGAGGTTTGAAGAGCGTATCTTTACTAAAGATCTCTTTACGTTTCTCCTGGGCAGAGGAGGCGCTGTGGGGCGGCCGGCCGTTAGAGAGAGGGGGGTCAGGGAGGGAGAGGGGTATTGGAGGCAGACTGCCACCTTTGGGACCCACCTTTGCCACGTCCTCCTTGTATTCTGGGGGATGTGGCGTCTGTCTGTCTGTTTGCCGGTCGACCCCGCCCAGTTTTAACCCGTCATGGCTACTTTTACCCAGAGTTCCCAGCGGGTTGGCTGCTGTGAGAACGGCCTCAGAGGAGGAGGAGCATTGGAAGTAGTCGTCGGGGGGGATGGAAGTGGGCATCGGTTTGGGTGAGTAAGCCGGTAGGCTGTCCCGGCTCTTACTCTTCTCCAAGCTCCTCCCGCCGTCCAACCCGAGCGAATCCCCAGCCAACTTAGCTGTGGGGGGCGTGGCCCGCGAGTAGTGAGAAGAGCTCTGATTGGCTCGCAGGGTTCCGTCGTCAGTATAGTAGCGGCTCCGGTCGTCATAGTAATCGGGCGGTCCGATCAACCCGGCCCCCAGCGGCCCTTTGGAGTTATCCATAGATCTGGAGCGCTCCTTGGCCTTGTCGCTGCGCTCGGTCCGGGACTTCCTCTCCTGGGTGTGGGAGTGGGAGCGGTGGACTTTGGAGTGGTGGGCCGACGGGCCGTGGCTCGGCTCGGGGAAAGGCATTTCCGTCCGCCGCTTGGCGAGCTCGCCGGACACGTCCCACTCCGGCGTGACGGGCAAGTGGGAGGAGTCGAGGATGTTGGGGTTGCTGTGCGCCAGGTGCAGCCGGGCCCGCTGGCGCTCCATCGCCAGGGCGTGTTCCCTGGGTGACCGGGCCAGCGAGGACGAGTAGGCTCGGTAGTCCCTGTCGGCCAGTTCCAGGTGGGAACTGTCATTCGGCTCGCCGCGGGCCACCCTAGTCTTACTGTGGGAGCGACTGGGTTTGGTCTGAGACTGCTTCCTGTGCCTGCCCCCGCTCCGCCGACTCCTGGAGCTCTGATTCGCCGAGGACGCTTTACTCCTCTGGGCGCGCTCCTCCTCGAGACGCTTCATGACGGCCGTGTGCCGGGCCAGATTCTCCACGGTAAGGTCGGGGTTGATTCTGCGGATGATCTCCATCTCTACGTGCCGGGGCAGCTGGCTGGGCACCTCCTCGTCCCGGAGCGGCCACTCCTCGGGGGGGAACTGGGCTGAGAAGGTGGCCAGCTGCTTGGCCTTGTCCTTCTTAAAGCTCAGGCGGAACAACTTCAGACCGAACTTCCGACTCCCGCTGCCGCCCCCTCCTCCCGCCTGCTTCTCTGTCTCGCCGCCTCCTCCTCCTCCCCCCCCTCCTCGGTGCTTGGTGAGCGTATCCGTCTTGAAGGGGAAGCTGAGGGTGCTGCGGCTCTTTTCTGTGGTGCCTACTCCCTGCTGGGGAGGCGTCTGGGGGGAGTGCGGGGAGGAATACGCCTCCCGGTGGTCCTTGGGCGATCGGCGCTGGAGCGTGGTGTGGTGGCTGGGGGGGTCGTCGCCGCGGTAGCTGTTGTTGTACGAAGAGTCCCCGCCTCCTCCGCCGCCGCCGCCGCCGTGGTTCTGGCTCGGCTTCGGGTGCGTTCGATCTCGGACGCCTCCGGAGGTGGACGGGGTGATGGTGCCGGAGAGAGGGGAGGTGCACTGCGTCTGCTGATGCTGCTGCTGCTGGTTTTGATGCTGCTGCTGCTGCTGTTGGTGTCGGTCGCCGGCTCGCTCGTCTAAGTGGTACCACTTGGAGCTGGTTCGGATGAGGCTGGGGGTGATGAAGTAGGTCTGCGGGGTCACGATGAAATAACCGTCCGGTGTTGGGTAGATCTTCCGCTCACGGACCAGCATGCTCAGCGTGTGGTGCAGAACCTCCTCTGTCGGCGTGGGAACACCTGCGGCGATCGAGAGAGAAGAGACAGTTAGACCGAGGGTGCGTGTCAAGGATCCCCACACAGATCCACATCCGACAGCCGTGTCAAGGATCCCCACACAGATCCACATCCGACAGCCGTGTCAAGGATCCCCACACAGATCCACATCCAACAGCCGAAGCAACACCATTCAAACCTCATCTACTTTAATAATGTGTTTGTAGAAACAATGCTGATGATCATATAGCCCAGCTCCCTCTATTTTTCGACTACGGCGATTAACTTTGTATCATCCATTTTCACTCTCTACAGACTGATGTGTAGGATTATTTCTCAGCTAGTGTTCTGACCTGTGATTGGACGATTTGGACAAGCATAGGATCTATCCATCTCTCTCTATCTCTATCTCTAATCTAATCTTATTTATTTTAGTGATAATTCAATAGAAGACCGAATGTTCATTTGGCATGTGATATTTCAAAAGCATCCCATAATGACTCTTGCTTTTAAAATTTACATCAGGTTAAATGTACTAATTAACAACAACTGTAACAACACTGGTAGGTGGATCATTGAATATATATGTGCCTCTGAGGTGTTATGATGCAAATCTGACCATCTACAGTGCATTTCCACTGTGTCTTTCTGTGAAATCTGCACGCAGTGTACGGAGAAAATGTACTACTGGAGTACTTAGACTCCCATTTCAAAAGATTTTGTCCACAGGAATCCCATCTGAAAAAATGTTTGCCGTTAGTTATGATTTAATCTTCATCCTTACACATATTCTCATAGTGCTAAGCTTATGTGAGGGAAATATTAATGAAATTAAACTTCTCTGCATTTTAGTGGGGACCTTCTCAATGACCCCTGGAGGTCCCCGGACCTTTATTTGGGAACCAGTATCTTTGCAGTTTTCCATTGTTATAGAATTGAGAATAGTAGAAGGTGTTTCCCCCTAAATTGTATAAGACTCAGTGGTAGGGAAGACTGGTATAATGCAGGCTACATCTTTTCTGTTCATGTGATGGAAGGGGCTGAGAGGCACTGCTAAGCTCAATTGTCTCCCTCTGGTGGCTACTGGAAGCTACAACCTCCAACTTGAGGCTCCTCACAAGTGAGGCTAGTTGAGCTGGTTAGCTGGAGCTCACCACAAAGGGCTGCAGGCTTCAAAATCACTTAAAGGATACTGGACTTACTGGCTTTAGGCTTAGGGAGGGACCAAACAAGAAGATAGGTAAAAGCTCCAAAGGGTGACGGTCTTTTTTGGTTTTCCTTGCCCACTCTCTATTCCCTTCTTTCTAAAATCATTGCAATGTTACAATGATATACAGAAAAAATACCAAATTTGCAACTGAAACAAATGTGAAAATGAAAACAACTTTAGACCGATGAAAGTCTGTGTGACTGGGCTGACTTCTCACCTGAAAGACAGCGCACTATGAAACCGCAACATTTTAAAGACTTCTAAGACAGGATTTAAAAAAAAAAAATGCAACATTTAACTGTATACAAGACATTTGAAGTTTAAAGTTGAGTTTAGATTGAAGACTTTTTGAGGACCTGCAGCCACTGCATCTCTTTAGGTTGAGCTGAACTAATAAACGCCCTGAATGTAAAAGAACTGAAAATGCATGGAAAATATCTACACAACTCCTGGTGACTCGCACAGCACCTACCATGTACTTGTAGCGGCATGGGTTCAAATCTGGCTTCTAACCTATTCTACACGTTATCCTTTCTCTCTCTCTCTCAGTCCTCTCTTTCCTCTCTGTCCACTGCTTCTAATCTAAGAAGCAGAAATGCCACAAAGCTATCCTAATAACTACTTGTTAAAAGTATTTGCCCGCTCTCTCTTCAAACTCAAAGCGGCTATGGTGGGAGTCTCCCAGGAGAAGTTTGTAAAGCTCCAAATGATTGAATGCAGCAGCAGCCAGAAAGAAGACAGTACATCCATTCAAATCGGCAAGCATTCATTTCATTTTACAAATGCCGAGACAGTCTCTCCGTTTCAATCCCCCTCCCCTTTTTGTGCTCTCCTCTCTCTCTCATTTATTCACTCTACTCCCCTCCCCTGTTTCTTCTTTCTATTATTCTCCCATTCTTTCTCCCACTCTCTCCCCTTCACTAACCACTCCTCTCTCTCTCTTTCTGCTCTCTCCTTGTCTCGCTCTCTCTCTCTCTGTCAGTCTGGAGGTATTACTGCTGGTTACATCATAGCGGCCTTACAGCCCAGCCGGAGTGATGCAACACCAGTGCAGACAGACAGGCTGCACGTGCACGCCGGCACGCGCACACACACACACACACACACACACACACACACACACGCACAGGGTCTGTCCATCCCTTTTTCTCTCCATCTTCTTCATAAGAAGGCCGAAGAGAGGGAGCTAGCATGCTGAATTCAGCAGTGTTGTCTGCATGCTACCTGCTATCAACACACACACACACACACACACACACACACACACACACATACACGCTTCCTGACATCGTAATGGCATCCAAATGTGTGGTAGAGGAAAAACATGAAGCAGATCATTGTCTGCTCTCAATGTATTGGCATGAAGGGAAAAGTTGCTGCGGCCATCTTATGTTAACAACGACAAGACTAGTTAGAGACAAATTCTCCACAAGGGGAAAGTGTCTACATCAATTTGTGAATAACAGTATGTGAGAAAAATACATTTGTCTGAGGTCTGGACCAGATTGGTTGCTACAGTAAAAGCAGTTGGTGTGGTGCAGAGCTATCCATTATATCTTTGCACTGTCCGATTCATGGTGCTGGTTGTAATCATACAAAGCAGCAATGACATGATGCTCACCATGTGTCGGACTTAAGCATAGTTTAACTGTAGAATGTCCGGACTGTCGTTTAACAGTAGGGTTTGAGTGATGTGATGTGATTTTTGAAAGCCGATATTAATATTTTTTTTGAACTGAAGCTGCCAGTAGCTGATATTTTGTGCTAATTTCAAATATGTTTAAATTTGACAATTTTCATGACAAAAAAACAAAGTAAGTGTGTCGCCCACAATTTTATTCTTTCCAGGATGGAAAAGCGTCTGATAATATCCCAATAATCCTAATAATATAATAAAAAAAAATTAAAAAAAATAAGATCAATATCAGCCTCATATGTTGGTAACCTTTGTGAAATAGTATACCATATCTTTGCAGCATGCCAATATTAAGAACATGACAGTTTTTGCACAAAATTTTACACATGCTGGAGTCCACATGCTAAGGCATGTCTACTGTCACGCTGTTTTTCATGATTGGTTGAATTGACCATCATTCATGTTGCACAGCATTATGGATAGCTTCTCATGTTACTATATCTGTAATATACTGTATATCCAAATGTTTACTTCATCAAACCAAACAATTTAACATCCTGACATTTTTGGGATACAGATGTCATAAGTATTAGCCTACTAAAACATTTTAAAATTCAGTGCGGTGAAACAGTCTACTGATCAGTTCTACTGCGTTTTGAGACAGGACTGAGAATTATAGTTATAGTTAGGTCAAGTTATTATAGTGATGGAACTATTAAACAACTAGACTTAGGGCTGGATGAAATGTAAGGGATAATGTGAGTCGTCATTATCGCAAAATGAGCCCTGACATGGTGAATAAAGACCCAACACAAACTGGAGGCTCACTGTACATTATCCCTCTTATTGCACGGCTACATACATTGTTTGGCACAAAATGTTGATTTAAAATTATTTCATTTTAAGCTTAAGTCATTTACGAGCTTCCATCAAAAAACAATCCAGTAGAACTGCCTGCAATAACCATGGAGTAACATTGTTTTGTCACTAGGTGGCATGAGTTAATTTGATTAGAAATCAATGAATCAGACTTCTTGACTGCGGAGTGGCATGATTAGATGTGAAACAGTGGTCTGTTATACTGTTTGAAACAGCAGTCTGTTATTCACTTATTATTCTCTTCACCATACTCTCATTGGCCAATTAGAATTGAGTTTCCAACAAAGCCATAAGTGTAATAAATACTGGTCCAAATCCACAGTGGTTCAGATTGAATTATGTACAATCAACATTTTTAAAATGGTTTTCACATTAGCTATTTAAAGTAATAATCATTTTCATATTACAAAAATTACTATTTTGCTACTCTACCTTACCAAGTGATATACCGCAATGGTGGTCCAAGCTACAGCCAGTTCACATTACTTTTCCATTTGCTGTTTTAAACACTCGGTGTCTGGTAGATTTTTCCTGGGAAAAATCCTCTGGTACAGGAAGTGATGCGTTTTATGTTTCTGGTTTCTTTGTAATAAATAGCAAAAGAACAGGGCAAATAGCATGAGCAGTGATAGCCACCATGGCTGCACAGACAAAAACCCAAGGAGAAAGACATCACAGTACTGGACACACTGTTTGATTGACAGGTGATCTCTGGAAGTGCAGTGCAGAAACACGGATTTTGGAGATTACCACTTTAACAATTTTACTTGTATATTATTTACTCTCAGCGTAAGGCATAAATCATCTGAATGGATATGGCCGGTGTCAACCAATGAACTATGCGGTCTAAACTCATTGGCTGGTATTCCAGTCACGTACTTTCCATACCATAATAAAAACATTTGTGATAACTTCCCTAACTATATAGTTGATTAATCGCTGGTTGGTGACCAGCAGATACCAGATTGGGACACACAAGACCAGACCAGACCGGACCACCCCATCCCATCCCATCCTATCCTGTCCTGGATCAGACCAGATTAGGCCTTATTACACATCATTATTACACATCAAATCGGACCATACCACACTAGACCAGTACATACTAGCAGTGTCCATTGGGGCTGAACAATTAATCAAAATTTTATCAAAATCACAATATGGCCTACTGCAATTAAATTAAATAATGTGGTGCTGCAGAGATGTCCTGGCCTACACATCATATTCTACAGACTTAAGAAAACATCTTTGTTTGGTACAGATCCCCGCAAAAATCACACCATAATCATTTTAATACGTTTTTCAATGAAAATGAGAATAATGATGTAAAAATGATCATTCCCTCTAATATCGCAAATCATATCGCAATTGCAATATCAGTCAAAATAATCGCAATTAGATATTTTTTCAAAATCGTTCAGCCCTACTGTCCATACATTAATTTAACAATCGTACCAAAATCCATAGTATGTTTTTAATCACACTTTTTATCTTTATCAAGATTGTTGACATTTAACAAAAATAGCTCTTTTAAAAAAATGAATGCCAACTGAGGTCATACACTCACCCCACTAACACATACACACAGTATACAGCAGGGTGCGGTAAAAATAAGGGATTGGAGCAAAAATCGATTAAATTGCCCTGAATGTTGGAAAACACCCCTCAAAATCAGTAGACCAAAAGATGACCAAAAGATCATGAGGACGAGAAGATCACCGAGCCACACACTCTCAGATTAATTGATAGACAGCGCAGCAGGCGGGCAGACAGCCGCGTGTGTGTGTGTGTGTGTGTGTGTGCGTTGCCTGTCATTACATCATACGTGTGCAGTTGCTGTGGTGACATGACGCAAGTTCCCTTTAGAGGGAAACCCAGAGCTTGACTGACACACAGAAACACACACTAGCACACACAGATAGACACAAATGTCTGTGTGTGTTTGTTGAGGCGTGGTCAGAAGCAGAGTCTGCCGTTCAGATGTTACTCGCAAGGCACTGGCTATGCTGAGGTTCCTACACGGTTTCCGCTTTGACATGCCCCGCACTCCCACAACTCCGGCTTTACGGACAGCAGACGTACGTTGTTTTACTGCTTCGGCTCACCAAAACGGGAGGGAGCGTAGAGAATAGGGAAAGCGTAATCTCCCGTTAGAAATAAACCGGTGTTGCAAAGTACAATTAACATTCCTGCTTCGTTTTCCGTGGACTCTTTCTATGCGGTTTCAGATCGCCAGGCCAATACCAAGAACTGATCCCGTCCATTACTTTTCCAGAAAAAAAATCACATGGCTTTTCTTTGATTTACAACATGAAACACATGGCTCTTGGCAAAGGATTTTAGTGTGGGGGGGAAATTCTCTCATACTGATCATCTGATATCTGCTAACCTTTTATTTATCCGGTGTAAGTTAACTGAGCACCATGCTCTTCTTTCAGCACCACCCTGCTTCACGTTCACACATGTTACCAACAGGGAGCTGCCCAGCACAACCATAGTCTTCTGCTGTAGGACACTGAGCAGCTCCACAGGATGGATTTTTCTGAATGTAAGAGGGGAATTGTGAGATTTTCGTGATAAATTGTGTGAAGTGTGAAGATTAATAGTTCAATTTTCATTTCAAGTGCAACATTCATTTCAACTGCTCTAAACAAGGGGTTGACATTAACTTCTACTTAAGACAAATGGCACCAAATTTTCATGTCCATCGAACAAAAAAATGGTAAAACATGATAGAAAGCTCATTGCTGTTGATTCTGAAACAGTCCAACCGGCACCACCTTGCTACTGATGGTCTTGCTCTACTAAGGCCTAAGGACTAAGGCAATGTTGTTGCAATGACAACGCTGAACGATAGAGGCCAGCATTGGACCAAAAATTACACATAGACCCTTTAAACTTCGCAGGGCTGTTACACTCTTAGTCTTGTTTCTAACTTATTAACAATAAAGATGATGGCCAGAACTGCAAATGAACATAGATCACATACTATTAAACTAACCAGTTTGACTAAAAAGAATGCAGGCTAGACAACAGACTACATGTGACTGGACAACAGACTAAAAGCCAGGCACAGAAACACAGGCTGACACTATCAAAGTAGTCCTGTTTGGTAACTGGCAGAAATCTTTGCCACTGTCTGTGATCTTTTGTTGGGGAATTGGGGTGTGATACTATGTGGAAAGGCATGTACTTTCATTTACATTGTTGTTGGATGCACACAACAACACTGTCTTGACTGGAAGCTTAGCAGTTAGCTAAATTTCAGTAGCTGTCAGCTGACTGTGTTGTGTTTGCACCATTGGCTCATCTGTCAGTCGAGGCAATAGCACATTGCTCTTACATATAATGGAAAATCTTTCCACTCGGTTAACTACAACTAATTCACTTTTTCTACAACTCTTGTCTGCAAAATTTGTCTGCCATGTTGTGTCGCATCCCTACCCCTATTATTAATAATTCCTCTCTATTCCACTTGACTCCATGTTGTGTCTTAAATCTGTAGTTTTCTCTCACTTTTTCTCTTTCTCACTCGTCTCCTCAGAGTTGAACGGCTTGTCAAAGCTCACACTGCACGAGTCAAAACTTTTCAACCGATCACACATCTTATACAGTGTGATACTGATGTACTACATACTGAAACACATACACTAATACACACATTCACACAGAGAGAACATACATACTTGTTTCTTTGACCGATGCAGGTCAAATTTCCACCGTCCTGGACAGTCGGACAAACATTAATGTCGCGTGCAGTGTAAACCATGATGAAATTTAATAGCATCCATGTACAGAGAAGTGAAGTGTCTCACCCCTATCTGACTGACCTGACCTTGCCTCTTGATGACCATGACACCAAGACAATATTTGGTGAGTAAAATTGCAAAAATGGCTATTACCACTATGACTGGTGGAAGTTTCCTGCCCCGTTTACAAATCAACCAAACAAGCTGAATCAAAAGATTTGCTCTGTTCAAGACAGAAACACAAACTGGTGACTCCCAAAGAACCCTACTTTTCCATACATTTGAGATACCCTCTAACAAATTCATGTTAGAAGATAGGTGTTGAGTTAGGCGTTGGTTGGTGTTGAGTTAGGTGTTGACTGATGTTGGGTAAGGTGTTGAGTGGGGTGTTGACTGGGGTTGGGTTAGGTGCTGAATTAGGTGTTAAGTTAGGTGTTGCCTGGTGTTGGGTTAGGTGTTGAATTAGGTGTTGACTGGTGTTGGGTAAGGTGCTGAATTAGGTGTTGACTGGTGTTGGGTAAGGTGCTGAGTTAGGTGTTGGGCTAGGTGGTGACTGGTGTTGGGTTAGGTGTTGAATTAGGTGTTGACTGGTGTTGGGTAAGGTGCTGAATTAGGTGTTGACTGGTGTTGGGTAAGGTGCTGAATTAGGTGTTGACTGGTGTTGGGTTAGGTGCTGAATTAGGTGTTGACTGGTGTTGGGTAAGGTGTTGAGTTAGGTGTTGGGCTAGGTGGTGACTGGTGTTGGGTTAGGTGTTGACTGGTGTTGGGTAAGGTGTTGACTGGTGTTGGGTTAGGTGTTGACTGGTGTTGGGTTAGGTGTTGACTGGTGTTGGGTAAGGTGTTGACTGGTGTTGGGTTAGGTGTTGACTGGTGTTGGGTAAGGTGTTGAGTTAGGTGTTGGGTTAGGTGTTGGGTTAGGTGTTGACTGGTGTTGGGTTAGGTGTTGACTGGTGTTGGGTAAGGTGTTGAGTTAGGTGTTGGGTTAGGTGTTGACTGGTGTTGGGTTAGGTGTTGACTGGTGTTGGGTAAGGTGTTGAGTTAGGTGTTAGGCTAGGTGTTGACTGGTGTTGGGTAAGGTGTTGAGTTAGGTGTTGGGTAAGGTGTTGAGTTAGGTGTTGGGTTAGGTGTTGAGTCAGGTGTTGGGCTAGGTGTTGACTGGTGTTGGGTAAGGTGTTGAGTTAGGTGTTGGGTTAGGTGTTGAGTTAGGTGTTGGGTAAGGTGTTGAGTTAGGTGTTGGGTTAGGTGTTGAGTCAGGTGTTGGGCTAGGTGTTGACTGGTGTTGGGTAAGGTGTTGAGTTAGGTGTTGGGTTAGGTGTTGACTGGTGGTGTTTTAGATGTTGTTTCAGAAATTTGTTGTGCGCCATACAGCAATGATCAAGCAAATAAACAGACAACTACAATGACAGCAACAACAACAACAACAACAACAACAACAACAGCACTATCACCTGACCACAACAACAGGACACCCCAACATTATATCAGATCAGATCACACATCATTAGTGTGCTCTACATATTGTAAGGTGCAGCAACCCCACACACAGATGTTTAGTCATTTCTGTTTCAGTTTGTTCAGTAGTGTAATACTGGTAGGAATGAATGATCTGCAAGCCCGGTTGGTTCAGAGGGACGGCACCCTATGTTAACAGCTCATATGCACTGAATAGGGGGTGTGATTCATCTCTAATAATCGCCTGCCCTTTCCTCCCTACTTGAGACTCACAGATCAATGTCATACAGTTTTGCTGTTCAGCAATCTTACTGGACATGTTGACTCTCTTATGCAGTTTCTTTTTATTACTCAATGACAACAAAAAATACCAAGCAATAGAACAGAATGTTCTCTGAACTGTCTCAGTTTATGCATGAAATATAGACGCTGCAGACCTTTCTTGTCGATAACATCTGTGTTCGAATCCAATGACAGTTTAGCATCTATTATAGTTCCTAAATATTTGTATTCATCTACTACTTCAATACCCTCCCCATTGATATTTATTTGTTGGTGGGTGTTGTTGCTAGTCCTGAAGTCAAAGGTGATTTCTTTAGTTTTCTTGGTGTTCAGCTACATAATGATAGTTTACATTGTAGCTTACGTGTTCATCATATATCACTATTTTCTGTTTCCGTAATTAATAATCATGTAATTCAGCAATACTGAAGTGTTTATTATATTCTCAGTTCCCCTGAAAGCGTGTGACCAATCACAACTTTTGAATGTGCAATGTGCACCCATGTGACCAAAGCTAAAGTTAAGATGGAGAAACAGGCAGAGAAATCTTACATTGACCCTCTTTGGAAAAAATGTAAAAGTTTTAGTTCCTAAAAGTGGATCATCACCTGTCATTTGGTAATACTTTGGTTTTAAATCAGATGACGACAAACAAGTACAGATTCAGTGCAATGTTTCCCTTAGGATTGTTGCTGGTTCAAAGCAATAAAGCAGTAAGTATTTATTATTTTTAAATGCTGTAAAGAAGGACCACAGTAAGAGTAAGATAATAAGAGTGAAAGCAAGAGAAATACTGCACTGAAAAAGTGAAAATATATACTAAGGTGCCAAAGTGCAATAAAATAATTCTGTTTCCTGAAACCGAGACAAATGATCGTAATTAATAATAGTAATCAGAACATTTAGCACAATAATTGGTATTAGAACTTTTCCATAATTGTACAGCCCTCATTAGGGGTTAAGTGTCGACTGGTGTAAGGATTAGGGTTAGGTGTTGTGTGGAGTATTGTTACCTGGAAAACATGTCTGCAGGTGTTCAGTCAGGGCCTCCTGAGTGACAGGCTTATGGGCGGAGTTCATAGCAGAGATAGCCAATAGCAACACCTCTCCCAGAGGGATGAACTGTGATTGGCTAATAGGGGACATACTGATGGGCGACACATCACCTGCAGAAAGAGAGAAATCACTCATTAATAAAAATACACAATACACACCGTACTCCATACACTGTACTCTAACCAAACTGCAATAAACAGCAACACAAAACAGACACACACACTCAACATAGCATCATTAAATGTTATATAATGTCGATGCAATAGTGGTCATGGGTTCAGGATTAGACCTGGTCACTGCAGAGGTCTGGCTATTTTCAAGAAAGAAGGTAGTGTAAACACGTCCTGTCATTTAACGTGTTATTAGCCTGCAACAGGTCGTCTTTCTTCTTCTTTTCGGGCCAATCTAAGCGAATTTAGCCTCGCTCTGGGATATACTAGTGCTCTTGTCATGCGAGGAGCTACCAGAAACAAGCTAGTAACCCGTTTTGGGCTGACAGAACAATACACAATAGCAGCAGGAAATAATGGGGTGGGGGCACAGGCAAGAGAAAAGAGAATATGCAATAGAAATGAATCAGAAAGGCAAAAAAACAGGGTTAAAAATTTATCTCAGGGCAGGGGAGGGGGGGGGGGGGATGACCTCATTCCCAGGGACACGATGAAGGGAGGGAGGGAGGGAGGGACAGGAGAGTGAATGGCAGGTCAGCTGACTGGTGTTCAGTGCTTTGCCCATGTCAGAGGTCCCGGCAAACTGAGAAAGAATATCCGCTTCAGGTGGAAAAAAAAGGTGAAATCAGGAGGATGGGCAGTTTGACGGCCTCCTCTGTGCTCGTCTGACACGCATATGAAAAGGCTCAAACGAAAGACGGCAAATTCATCTTTCAAATGACTAATCGAATCAATGTTGGAGCTTCGCTAATCAAATTAAGCGAAAGACACTGGTGAGTTTTAAATTGGTTCCCTCTCACCACTAACCGTCCTAAAGAGAGCTAGTGCTGCTTGTGCTATGGCTGTTATGTTGCTTCCTCTTCTCTAGAACGGACAACATGTTGCTGTAAATATGCAACGATGGATACAAACCAAGTGGAGTCATCACTTATATATACAATGAGACGTTTAACATAATACAAGTGTTATCACTGACATATCATTCTGTTTTTGTTGCACTGTGCAACCATATAAGTGACTCAATTCAGGGTTACAAAATGCTGGGAATTATGAATCGCAGGAGGCGCAATATTTAATGTGTGACAAAATAGCATTTTAAATGAAATATTGTGGTGCTGCAGAGATGTCCTGACCTACACATCATATTCTACAAACTTAAGAAAACATCTTTGTTTGGTACAGATCCTACAGCTGGGCGATATGGTTGAAATCAATATCATGATAATCATAAGGATTTTCTCGATATCAATATATATCACGATATGGTTCATGTATGCAAAATTACGCTAAATAACCAAATGAATGTTCATCTCATTGAACCGAATGGTGATGTTAGGTGTGGTGTCAAACAAAACAGAAATATTCACATAATATTCCCACCATACCTCATTTTATGAGAGTTTTTAAGTAAAATTTGCTTGTCATCATCAATTTAGACAGCAGAAATATGTCACGATATCAAAATATCTTCATATCATCACGATATGATTCCACTGAAAGACGTAACAGATCCCCGCAAAAATCACACCATAATCATTTTAATACGTTTTTCAATGAAAATGAGAATAAGGATGTAAAAATTATCATTCCCTCTAGTATCGCAAAACATATCGCAATTGCAATATCAGTCAAAATAATCGCAATTAGATATTTTTTCTAAATCGTTCAGCCCTAGTCAAAATATGCGACTAGCTTTTGCTAGCTGTAGTCAGACATTTACCGTATTAGTGGTTTAAGTCAAGCGGATTTAATGGTCATGCATTTGTTTCTCAAAAAATACAAAAATGCATGACATGGAGGACAAGACAAAGATATCATATTTATTGTCAAAATACAGAAAAAGTAGTAAGTAGACATTGGCGTGGCTATATGACTTCTGCTGTCCCCTTCTTTCTGGTCCCATGCCAAAGAATCACCAGTAACTAAGCAACAGCTATAGAGAGGGATGATGGAGCAAACATGGCTGCCACTGATAATGACAACTGCCAAACTCAATCAATGTTTCTCATTGTACTAGAGATAATATCCCATCAGGTCAGCCTGAATCATTGGCATCATTAAGCCTAGGTCCTCATTATTCTCATTACTTATTATACATTATGCCACACAGTAGCCCCCTTTCACATATGAATCCCGTAAAATTGCTGTTTTCATTTTTCCGGTAAAGACATGCCTTTCTGCTTTTTTTTTTACACGTAATGCTACCATTCACACAATGCTGGAAATACCAGTCTTAAAGCACTGATGTAATGTTCAAATTCAAGGCAGCCAATCAGGAACTTGTCTGATACAGAGGCATTGTTTTGCTTTCATTTGATTGGCTCACAGTCAGAGAGAGTGTGAGAGTTTGAGAACAAGCAAACACCAAAGACATTGTTTGTTAATAATGCTCCATGCCAGTGGGGGGACATGAAGATTAAGGAGGTAACTACAACCTAGGGAAACCAGAAACAGTGGTGACAATAACTCAGAGAAGAACAACAACAATGGCTGCGGACGAGGCATTCATATGTTAGCATCTCAAAACGTTACTGGCCAGTATGGCGGGTGACCCTTCTGATTTATTTCACCAGAGTTTGGAGTTTGGTGGGAATTTCAGACCCTACAAATACAATACAAACTTTCCAACTCAAACACTAGATATTATACAAGTATCTCCCCAAAGAATATAACCACTTTGATCTCTCACTTGTGCCACTGTGTAACAACTTCACCCTCACCTGCGACTGGAAAGCTTCAAATTTTCATTTTCATTAATATCCACACATCAACTATTTCCCAGAAGCCAAGATTGGAACGTTCACATAACAAAACCGAAAGAACAAATAAAGAACTCCAGTGGGATGTGATCTTTTCAGTGAATGGAACATGTGCCTCTTGTGACCCGTGAAAATAGTAGCCTGTGTCACCTGTTGTTGCCGGCTAGCCGCACAGTCTGAGGGGAAGAGGTGACCGTGGGTTGTGTGAGGTGATGGCAGCAGCAGCTGTTGACCAATTAAAAAAAAGTACTGCTGCATACTTTGTTAAGATCGGACCGGAAAAACGAACCCGTACCCGGTCCACAATAAAGGAGCCCGAAACTCCTACTGCTACTAGAGCGGGCCCTGCTCTATCTGCTGTTATTTATTTTCATTTTGGAGTGTATTTTCATAACTACGTTTATTTTTGGAGACACCATTGCTTGACAATATTTTGATTATCTGTTCAGAGAAAATGAAATTAGGCCTAATTTGATCATTGGCCTAGATGTCATGATTTCTGGACCTTATCCCTCTTTGTCTAAAGGCTTTCTTTTTGTGTTTTAAAGCAGTGATTCTCAACCTGTTTCATATCAAGGACCCCTAATTTAGTTCACATTATGGCCATGGACCCCCAAATGATGAGATTTTGTCTCTCAGACGCAAATCTGAGAATATTTTTATTGTTAGATATGATTTTGTCCAGAATTCCATGACTATCTGTATTGCAGGTAGAGAGATAACAGAGAAACTATGATCAAAATAGTCATTCTTCTACATTCTCTAATTGTCTTAACTTCTTGTAAATGAAATAATGGTGAAGTTCAACAATTTATGAATTTGCTGGGGACCCCTTGAATGCCCTCAAGGACCACTGGTGGTCCCTGTAACCCACGTTGAGAACCACTGTTTTAAAACACTAGAATGCAGGAGATGGCTTTTAAGGAGGTATGAAACTACAAAAGGTCCACCTTTGTGGACATCCGGGGGCTGAGCACCAATTTCTGGGGAGAACCCTGTCATATGCATGAAAATGTCTGGACAGTTTCATTTTGTTTCATTTAAGAGCTTGAGGGAAAAAACAACCCAAATTATTGCATGACCACGGCCGGTCTATGTGATGTTTGTATACCACTGGGTCAAAGAATATTATGCATAAAAATGTTTCATAGAAATGTCCACACAGGCTGTGTTTTTGAAATAAAAAATGCAACGCTAGAGTGGATCTTTGCTTTTCCACCCTGCCTATAGGCCTAATTCTCATCAAGCACCACTTCTATTCTCTATTGGTTCTAATGGGTGGGGGGGGGGGGTTTGAGAGTTGAAGGAATTCTAGCAGAGTGACACAAAACCTGACTTAACACAACTGATATGAAGTCCGGAATGGCAAAAACATGTGTGTGTTTTAACATGAATTAACTATCAGTTTATTTGAATGTGATCTCAGCTCTCTGGCTCCCTGGTTGATCAGCTGCCTTCATCTCTTCTAAGGACAATACAGTGTTAGCAAACATAACTATACACACATAGAGCATTGCTTATACAACAATGTGCTTTACTGTATGTGTTGTCTTACCATCATAAAAAGATGTGGCTATATATATCACCATATGTCACTGTATGGCAGCAAGCCATGTAAACTAATAGATGAAGAACCCATAGGCAAGTTCTCCTATTGTGTGATGTCATCGAAATTCATTTGATCACGAGGAAAGGATTAGGAGTTTTATGAAAAAAATAATCACAGTTGGTTCATAGTTAAAGTCAAACAGAACAGACACCACCACGCTTGCCTGACTGGACCGCAATTTGCCTTCTGATGGAAAAGTGAATATCTTGGAAGTCAGATACATGACTGTGGAGAGACTAGGACACTACTATACAAAGTGTGTGTGTGTGTGTGTGTGTGTGTGTGAAAGAAGAAAGAGAAAGAGAGGGAGGAGAGGAAAGAGAGCACAGCTGCAGAGACTCTGGTGGGAACACTGTCCACCCCCCTTCAACCCTCATACAGAGACAACTGGGAAGGCCTAAACATGGAGAGTGACCATAGGATGAACCCAATACCCCTTGCCCCTAACACACACACACACACACACACACACACACTGAAGGAAAGCATGTGTTTTCTGAAAGAAGACCTGTGTAGAAATGGGGTGACAAGAAATAGAGGACAGGCCATTTCCTGTTGCTGCCCGTGGTGTTTCTGTATTAATGTTGGCCTCCATATTCGTGGCTGAAACAGCATTATGTTAAAGAAGAGAATGTCATGCCAAACTCCATTCAAAAAGTCTGACCGGTCAATGTTGCTTTGCTTAATGGCAAACCTACATACCTGCTAGACCACCATTTAAGACCTTTGACAAATCACTAGGAGCCATTCTTCAATTCAGCATACACATGATCCACCAAGCAGCTTCAATTAACACTTCGACTTTTGGAATTGGTTTGCCTGTTATTCCCATCATTTTCATCCCCCAACATACACCACGGTAGGCAGTAGAGAACAGTGTGAGCCAATTCTACAAGTTGAAAAATTCATTGAAATTAAGTGCTGCTTGTTGAAACATCTATAGGCAGAATTTACTAGTGGCTCCTCATGATTTGTAAAAGGTCCCAAGTTAAGTTTTGTCAGGTATGTACATTTCAAGATAATTAAATTGCCAGATTTTTGACTGGAGTTTGGCACGATGTTCTCTCCATATCTAGTCTAGGTAAGTGTTTTTCAGTCCTGGTACTGGGGACCGCAAACCCTGCTGGTTTTCATTCAAGGACTTCGTTCAGGGACTGATTTAAACCTGGGACGCCGGGTGAATGCAATTAACTATCTGGTAGGATATAAAACCAGCAGTATGGGCACCGAGGACCAGGATTGAGAACCACTGGTCTAGATAAAGGTGAGGCAAGAAACTGAGTCGGAAAAAACAACCATTTGAGTTGTCTGTCTCATGCAATGACGTTATTGGCCTGAATGTATATCAGAAACCATATCACCAAAACAGTATATGACATGTCATTTTTCAAAGCCAAAACACAACAGCTTATACATTCAAATTGATGATAATGATGAAGCGCTTGGTTTGAAAACTCTACAATCTCTACAATAGTACATAATCATCAATATTCTACTATTACGCAGTGCTATTCCAAAAAAGGTCTGTCTACAAGTCTGTCTCTGTCTACTACTTACAATCACTACTACTGCTGCTGCCAGTGCTAACTGCTATTACTACTACTACAGCTTCTATTACTACTGCTGCTGTTGCTATGACAACTGCTACTGCTATAATGAATACTACTACTGGTACGACTACTATTGCTGTTATGACTACTACTACTACAACTCGCTCTACTACTAGTGGTACTGCTGCTAGTACGCCAACTGTTACAACTACGACTAGTGGTACAACTACTACTACTGCGACTAGTGGTACAACTAGGCTACTACTACTGCTACTACTTCTACTACTGCTATTACTACAACTGCTTCTGCTACTACTACTACCACCATTACTACTGCTACTACTACTACTGCTGTTGCTACTATTGGTATAATTGCTACTAGTGCTATTACTACTGGCACAATTGCTACTAGTGCTACTATTACCACTACTACTGCTACTACTACTACCACTACCATTACTACTACTACTTATTCTACTGCTACTACTACTGCTCCTATTTCTGCCACTGCTACTATTACTACTACTACTATTATTGCGACAACTACTACTGCTCCTATTACTACTACTGCTACTACAGCTACTACTACTACCACAGCTACTACTGCTCCTATTACTACTACTGCTACTACTACTACTACCACTACTACTACTTCTTCTACTGCTACTACTACTGTTACTATTTCTAGTTGCTACAACCACTACTACTATCCCTGCTATGACTACTACAACTACTACTACTACTACCACCACTACTGCTCCTATTACTACTACTGCTACTACAGCTACTATTACTACCACAGCTACTACTGCTACGACTACTACTGCTCCTATTACTACAACTGCTTCTGCTACTACTGCTACAACCAGTACTACTATCCCTGCTATGACTACTAGTACCGGTACAACTACTACTACTACTACCACCATTACTACTGCTACTACTACTACTGCTGTTGCTACTAGTGGCACAATTGCTACTAGTGCTATTACTAATACTGCGACTACTGGTGCTACTATTACCACTACTACTGCTACTATTACTACCATTACTACTACTGCTTCTTCTACTGCTACTACTACAGCTACTATTTCTGCCACCGCTACTATTACTACTACTACTATTATTGCGACAACTACTACTGCTCCTATTACTACTACTGCTACTACAGCTACTATTACTACTACTGCTACTACTACTACTACTACCACTAATACTACTACTTCTTCTACTGCTACTACTACTACTACTGTTACTATTTCTACCACTGCTACTATTACTACTACTACTACTACTACGATTATTGCGACAACTACTACTGCTCCTATTACTACTACTGCTACTACAGCTACTACTGCTACGACTACTACTGCTCCTGTGACTACTATTACTACTACTGGATGGACAGATTGCTAGACGTCACAGGGCAAAGAGAAAGGCAGGCATACAGAGACAGACAGAACATACAGAACATAGTACATGTTTTCACAGCAAATCATTTGTCATCTCAGTATGGTTTAAAAGCATAACCTGTTTGTCGGTTTTGAAAACTGACATTTTGTAAATTGCATCGGCAACACTCTTCCTGATACACGGTCATGCCAATAAAGTCATTGAACTGAAGGTAAAGAAGAGCCATTTTGTAGCAGCAGCTGTTAGCTCACAGCCCCTCTCCCTCCATTACTATTACTACAGTGTCCATGAAAGAGAGAGAGAGAGAGAGAGAGAGAGAGAGAGAGGGAGAGAGAGAGATGGGGAGACAGAGATGGAGGGATAGAGAGGACTAGCCAGGGAAGAGATGAGGAGAGAGGAAAAAACAATATGTAGGGAGAGAAAGATGAGAGAAAAAAAAATAGGATGCAGAGAGAGAGGCAGGAGGAGAAGAGAGCTGTAGGGAAGCAAAAGGGGGAGTGCAGCAAGAGAACGAGAGAGATAGAGAGAGATAGACAGCGAATGAGAAACCCAGAGTGTGATGGAAGAAGAGTGATGGAGCGTTTGTCGTCCATGTCTCTTACTGCAGTGGTAGTAAACAATCAGCCAGCCTCCTTTGTCCAGAGCACTAAACCACACCCCCTCCTTTTGTCATGCTCGCTCTCCCTCCCTCCCTCTCTCTCTCTCTCTCTGCATCCCTCCATTTCTCTGGCTCTCCATGTATCTCCATTATCTCTCTCTTTCCCTCCGTCTGTCTGCCCCTCTCTCCCTCTACCCCTTGTCTATGTCTCTCTCTCTCTCTCTCTCTCTCTCTCTCTCTCTCTCTCTCTCTCTATAGAGCAGTGACGCTACGCTGCTAACTGCTAACTAGCATCTACCGCTAACTGCCTAGCAAGAGAGCGAGAGAGATAGACAGATACAGAGAAAGAGAGAGAGAGAGAGTGAGAAGAATAGCCATACCTTGGCTGATATTAATCCGCTCCTTTTGGTAAAAAAATAATCCAGTTAGACTTCCCAGTGTTGCCTACAATGGTAGCGCAGCCTCTCTCTCTCTCTCTCACACACACACACACACACTCACACTAGCTCGTCCTCTTTCACACACACACACTCACTCACATACTCTGCTCCTCCCCCTCCCCTCTTTCACACACACACATACTAGCTATGTCCTCCTCTGTTCACACACACACTCACACACACACACACTCTCTGCTCCTCCCCCTCCCCTCTCTCTCTCACACACACACAAATGAGCATTCAGTCAAGGGCCTACCCACAATCCCTTGCGCCACACAAAGACAAGGGGGTGTGACCAATCACACACTGCCTCACTATGCACCCATTTTTTTTTTTTCCTCCCTCGCTGTGTAATGCCCACCGACATACAAGCTTGTGGGCGGGCTGCCGAGAAGGTTGCCATGACAACGCATCCCCAGTTGCACTTGCTTGCTATTGCTCGCTCGCGCACACACACACACACACACGCACACACACACGCACACACACACACACACACACACATACCCTCCCCTCTATTTTTTCCCTTTTACCGTCTCTACCTCTATATCCCTTTCTGTCTCTCTGCTCCACTACATACATCTCTGCTACACCGTGTGTGTGTGTGTGTGTGTGTGTGTGTGTGTGTGTGTGTGTAAGTGTGTGCGCACAGCCAGTGTTGCAGTGCTGCGGTTGGGTTCTGGTGTGACCCACTTAGAACACTAAGGCTAGATGTAGGACATACACACACACACACAAACACACACACACACGGAGCCCAGAGAACATTCCAGAACTATGAAAAGAATGGTTATAGTATAATGTAGCTACAGTATATAGCGATTATAACGTAGTTATAGTTATGATATTATAGAATTTACTAACAAGCAGAAATATGGTGACAGAAAGGCAGAGAAAGACACTGATGGACAAAATAAAAGCAAGATAGACTGAAAAATAGACAGAAAGAGAGAGGTAGAAATGCAGACAGGCAGGTAGAAAGAAAGGTCAGTAGTATATTGAGTGTTCTTGGGACAGCGGTTCTCAACGTGGGGTCCGGGGACCACCAGGGGTCCTTGAGGGGGTTCCAGGGGTCCCCCGCAAACCGATGAACTATTAAACTTCACCATTACTTCATTTACAAGAAGTTAACACAATTAGAGAATGTAGAAGAATGACTGTTTTGATCATAGTGTCACTGTTATCTCTCTACCTACAATACAGATAGTCATGGAACTCAAAATCATATCTAACAATTAAAATATTCTCAGATTTTGGTTCGAGAGACAAAATCTCGTCAAACGGGGGTCTGTGGCTCTAATGTGGACTAAACTAGGGCTCCTTGATATGAAAAAGGTTGAGAACCACTGTCTTAGGAGACAGAGAGGCAGGCAGGCAGACAGGTCTATAGTAATAGCATTAGCATGTGAAAGGACAAGGCAACTGTGTCTGTCAGGCTGGTTGGGGCTTGTTGAACTGGGGTGGATTGGGGGGGTGGGGGTGGGGGTTGGGGGGGGGTGAAACAGTTGACAAGAAAGAAAAAGAAAGGAGAAATGGTGGGAGGGGGGGAGGGGGGGCCACCCTGCCACCCTCTTTTCAGGGGCCCCCGACTTGCGGCTCCCACAACTCCCATAGTATCGTGCTGCAACAGGCAGCCAGCAGACAGTTTACGATTACAAATTAAGGCATTTAGTCAGCGGTCTAATCCAGAGCCACTTACACTAAAGTACAGCAGTGGAACACGTCAACAATTATGAATGTGTGGTTTATGCTGCCTTCCAGGGCTCCTCGTAAGCTTGGGGGTTGTAAATGCAACTTGTCAAGTGCTTTTGGTCAGATATAACAAAATGGAACTCCGTAACAAAAGTAGTTTTTGGTGGCTGTTGTTAAATTTCAGAAACCAAGAAGTACAGAGCTTCTGAAGATGAGAAAATGCAAAACAAGCATTGATTTTGTAATCAATGTATCAATTGTTGACACGCTCTCCGACCCATAAACACCACATCTCGGCAACTCGGGTATCATAGAGAACTCTTTTCCAGTCATATTTAGCACTTTTGTTGGGTTGTTCATGTGAGTTTGACTTGTATTGGTGATATTTCCGGCAGCACTTGAAGGCAGCATTCATAAAGAATAGGTGCAACGGACAACAAACTAGAAAAGGATGGAGGATTTTTGTTGCTGAGTGGTTGTTGAAATAAGACAGTAAAGAGTGAACTAGCTATTGAGACAGGCGTTAAGTTGTATTCAACCCTTCCCCCTACTGTTCAGCTAGACAAAAAAACCCACCTGTTGGTCTGAAAAACAGCTAGTCAGTAGTTGAGCAGGCTGTGAACAGGTGGTTAACAGCCCCCCAGTTGCCCCTGCATTAAATCACATGTATCATGTGTTGGGACACAGAAAGGCCTTGCATTGGTAGGTAGTGAACTCCCTGCCTGCCAAAATCTCTATACCTATAAAAGGTTGTGACATTGAGAGGTCTGGATCCTTTTGTAAGCTTCTACTGATTCTGTTTTTACTTTCTGGACTCAAATTTAGGCAAAACACTGCTTGGTGCCTCATTAGTTCACAGAAGCATTGGGAACAAGCCTGACTGGACCATCCCGACGTTCAAGTGAGTCTGGGCTGGAGGGGGCGGGGCAGGGACTCGGGGCCCAATGGTTGGCCAGATTATCCTGAAGTGTGAACGCCTCTAGTCTGGAGACTCTGGCCCTCCTGAAGACTGTAGACCAATCGGAGCCTTGGCTGGTCCAGTTTGGTCAAGCTTGTGTGGCCTGAAGCGGTCAAAGACAATCTGAGAGTGACCCTGGCTACAGCTCATGGTAGTTTAGAGATTCCCAACTTCAGTTGCTCCACTCTGAAATTGTTACACAATTTTATTTGGGGGAATACATCTCATAAAATGGTGTGAAATGGCAACATGCTTGGATCAATCCACATAAGTACACAGCTAATGTTACCCTTCTAATAATGTCACTTCAAAATGAGAATGAGAAGTGAACTGTTCTGGATGAATTTGAAAATGTTTTCGAATGACAAAATCAGGTAGTGTGTGATCCTTCATCTTCGCCTCATCATCTAGTGTGAACAGCTTTCTGATAACATTTACCCCAGACTAGTCGTTTAGTCCAGTGATTCTCAACCTTTTTCATGTCAAGGACCCTTAATTTAGTCCACATTAGGGCCACAGACCCCCATTTGATGAGATTTTGTCTCTTGAACCCAAATCTGAAAATATTATTTTTGTTAGCTATGATTTTGTCCAGAATTCCATGACTATCTGTATTGTAGGAAGAGAGATAACAGAGAAACTATGGTCAAAACAGTCATTCTTCTACATTCTCTAATTGTGTTCACTTCTTGTAAATGAAATAATGGTGAAGTTTAACAATTCATCAATTTGCCGGGGACCCCCTGGAACCCCCTCAAGGACCCCTGGTGGTCCCCGGACCCCACGTTGAGAACCACTGGTTTAGTCTGTACTGCCCATGTTGGGCAACATCTTGTAGGATTTTCCTGTAGGACTTATTAATAAACCTAAGTTTTACGTGCCATTTGACTCTGAAAACTAGACTCCAACAATTAGCATTGTGAATTCAGCAAGATCTACTGAAACTGGACTCCTAGAATTAGCATGCTGAAGTCAACAGTATCTACTGAAAACTAGACTCCTAGAATTAGCATGCTGGTTTCAGCAACACTATGTACAAACCATGCTACATATGAAGAGTTTCATTCCAAAACAAGATCTCCACCAGTGCAAAAAGCTGACCCCCACTTTTGCAGAATTACAAAGCACAGGGTCTTATGAGTAAAATTCATCAACGCAAAACATTTGTGTGCAAAATAGCAATGTTTATGTGGACTGAATCAATTGTGTTTTTAAAATATCGACTCATGGATATCAGGTAGAAAAACTGAGCGCATTATTAACAGCCAGACACCACTACACTACACTTTAACTATACTTTAACCAGATAAACCTGAGGTATAAAGACTGACTTTGTTTTTGTAGATTTTGGGTTCAGTGGCTTGCTCTGAGGCACTTCTTGTGGTAAATGTAAATGCCAGCCACCGTCCAATCACCAGAGCAAAGATGTAATACAACCCCCTGTCAGTGCTGGGGATTGAACCTGCACCTTCCTGGTTATTAGTCTCTGTTACCTTTAGGCAAACCTGCTGCCCAATAATTTTAAAGATCTTTAAATTATAGGGCAGCAGGTTTGCCAAAAAGGTCAATTTTTTTTTTCAAGTTTCTGGAACCACAATAATCACCGACTTATGTCAAGGCAAACGCACAACATGTATGTTTTTAATTAGGGTGTTCTTGGCAAGAAGTACACTACTGTAACTTCTTCATCTTATTAACAAAATGCAAAAATATGTGACTGCAAACTTTGCAAGACGTTTAGCTAGTAGCCATTATGAATACTATTCATAATGCCCATCTATGAAGCAGACTGTAGAATAGGCCATGGAACAAAAATATCTGTAATGTTACCCATGGTGGTGGTGAAATGCAGATTCCAGTGCTGCTGATGCTTGAAATCTTCCATCTGAACCATAAAAATGTCAAATTAGTAACGTCAATTATCATATCCAGCGCATTCGGGCCATCACCCATAACCTACACCTACACTTAGGCTGACATCTAGCCCACAGCATCGCACCCAATAATTTTCAAGGGTTGTTTTGTGCTCTTAGAGAGTTTTCAAATCTCCATATTGGTGAAAAACGCACCTCACTGCTGAAGTTACAACCTAAGCCTCTCTTAAAGCCTGGGAAACCCCTGTTTACTGGGATCAGCTTTACTTAGCCTAGGTTAATGTAAATGTGGTGTAGAGTTAGAGGAAGCACAGAGGTAGTATTCAAGTTCTATCGCTCACTGGATTATAGAAAGTAAGAGAAAACTGATGTAGTACTGATTGTGGGGGTATTACAGTCTAGTACCATAGGATACCACAATTAGAGCAGTAGCAGTAGTTGTATTGTACACTAGCACAGTGGCACAATACTAGCTAAGCTGTGGACACTACAACAAGTGTATAAGTAGTTAATACTGTATGTACAATTACCTGCCAAAATAAAGGAAACACAAACCTAAGACATCTAAATAGGGTGTTGGGCCACCACAAACAACCAGAACAGCTTAAATGCACTGTGCCATTCCAAGCACCAACACACAAGAAATTCCATTATTTGGTGTTTTGATGATAGTGGAAAACACTGTTTCATTTGCCGCTACAGAATCTCCTATTAGTGGTCAACAGGGTGGAGATGTGGTGACTGGGGTGGTCTTGGTATAAATCGGGGTCAGAAATGTATAGGGGTTCAGGGCAAAATGCCTTTGAAAGTTCATAAAATGACTGTGAAATCAGACAAGGGAGCAACGCAATGCGTTCTAGGTGAGAAAACCTCAGTGGGTTTTGATCAGAAAACAACCAATACCATAAAAACCTCAACAATGAAGTGGTGGAAGATGGACTGGTTGGGGACAGAGAGGGGAAACATCATCATCCTCTTCTGTAAACCCTACCACCATTTTCCAGCAACGGGATAGAGCTTAAAATAAATGTTAGTGGTACAAATTTAGTGATTATGTGGCAATATGCAAGGCAAATGTATAATTTCACAGTTCAAAAATGTAACACCCAAAAGGAAAAAAAATGCCCTTAAATGTATAAATAATACTCACTTTAAACTGACCATGTCAAATAACATAATGCTTAATTCAAGAGTTCAAGAGTCAAACTCTGAGTCATTTGCCAACCCTGGGATTAGAACCAAAGACCCTTGCAAGTCCGCTACCCTGCCAAGTGAGGTAAAGCACCAGTGTGGCTGTCTGAGAAACTGTTGTATGTCTGTATCCTGTGGCTCCATAGGGTTTGTTTTTTTGGACTGACAGAAACTACCGATCCCACTGACCGACCGACAGAGCAACTTACACATGCTGCTGGTCACAGCTAAAAACACCACAGCAATGATCACTTAGCACCAAAGATAAAAAAAAAAACAACAACACAGCAATGACCACTTTGTACCAAAGATGGAGACAAACTAAACAAGTAAACAGCAAACATGTTGTCCCCCACGAATGATGCAGAGTTGTAGTGGGGCAATAAGTAGAAAATATGCTACCTGATGTTTCTTGAGTGTGATATACAGACAAACTGTGGTGCCTCCCTTAGGCAAATCAGTGCAATTTTGAAAATGCTGAAACGGAGCAATGAGATGCATCATTCTCCTAAGTTTCATGAAAATCCAATCGCCAGTGTCTGAGATATTAGGGCGTTTCACACAGCACACGCTTAGCCTAAGGTTATCTTAACCCTGGGCTAACAGTTGGCCCAGGGTTAGCTTAACCTCTTTTCACACACATAGCTAACTCTTAGCCTAGGGCTAATGATGATAAAAACATTTGAGCCCAGGAATGCACCACAGCGTTGCTTATGGCGACCTTACACCAAACGGCTTTTCAAGAGATTTCACTATCGCAGACAAATTTCCAATGTCGGAATAAAATCATGAGAGTTTTGCTAGAGTTGTGGTGCGCTCCTGTCATCTCGATGGTTTGGTGTAAGCTGGTCAGAAAACTCAGTCCCAGCTGTCTTAAGTCAGTCTTTTTCTTGTCTTGACGTTCCGATCAAATCAAACATGTTTAATATTATCGGAAGTCTTTAGTCTTGGCTCATGCAAATAGTGAAGTTCAATGACGTGAACATTGTCAACAACCAATAGTTGCGCTCTCTCGAAAGGAAAAAAGGTAGACAGAAATTGCTGTAGCCCGCGAAATCCCCAGTGAGTATGCTATATGCTATAGCTAGCTAGCTAACCACTGTCCCGAACGGGCGAACGGGGCTACTTGCAAAGCTAACGTTAGCTACTGTAATGTTTGCTATTAGCCTACGAGCTAACCGTACGTTTCAGCTGAAGATTGCTAACTTCAATCATATAAATCTGGCTGCAGTGCTCCCTCTCTCCCTTTCTCTCATACATACACGTGTGTGTGTGTGTGTGTGTGTGTGCGTGCGTGCGCGTGTGTGTATGTAGGAGGGGGATTTACTTTGTGGAGGTGTTCACAAGTCAGTCCATGTTTACAGTCTATTGAACAATAGTAGGGGAAGCCCTTTTCAAAGTCTTCTAGTGTATGGTAGGCAGTCAGTGACTTATGACACATTGTCTTTAGATGTGAGATGGATGTGAGAGGGTGTCAGACTTTAGTCTTTGAAAAGTCTTTTCAAAGTCTTCTAGTGTATGGTAGGCATTAGCAATGTTGAGAAAGAGAAGTTACTTGATTGGACAACACACAAGTGACATAAAATCTTCTAACCCTTTTCACACAGCCAACAGATAATCCTGGTTTTAAACGATTTTCTGGAGCTAACCCTGAAAAGTTGGGGATAACCCTGCTCCGGAGCAGGGCCAGCTAGCCCTGGGCTAAAGTCAGGGTTATCCCACTTTGCAATTTGCCTGTGTGAAGCGTTCGTTAGCCCAGGGCTAAAACACAAGTTGGCAGTGAGAAAAGCCCTATTGTGTGCGGGGTACAGACAGGTGAACAAATGCTGTAGCATTTGCTGTAGAGCTTTATATCTTCTATCTTTTTTCACTTTCTCCCTTTCTCCACAGACTCTCTTGCATCAAAGCGGTCATGTTTATATGTTGAGGATCTCAGCCAGAGTTGTAAATTGTGATTAGGCAATCTTTGGACAAGCCTATGCAGAGCTGCAAACTCTGTAGTAATCAGTGTTCAACAGTGCTAAACCAGCTTGAAAATGCCTACTTAGATCTATGGTATACAGTTCTTCGTAGGTAACATCCATCCAAGACCCAAAACTAAAATTCTAACAAAGAGAGAGAGACCACTGACCTCAGAATCAAAAACATCTAGGCCCACTTATAAACTACCTAGCTTCCTGTGCTTTTCAAAAGACAAAACAGCCACAGGCTACACTACAAATGATGTAAAAGCTGTTTTATCAGCAATTAGGCTACACTTCCTATGAGATGAGTCAAACGCTGAGAACTGGGATAAAGAACAAGTTTCTCCCTAATCTAGCAGTATACCAATGTACCAGTGCAACAGTAGTGTATGTGTATGTATTGAGGGCAGAAGTAGTTGTTGCAGTGTTGTAGTGTGTGTGTGTGTGTGTGTTTGTGCGTGTCTGAATGTGCATTGAGTACAGGCTGTCCAGCAGTAATCTGAAAAGCTGGAGGTCTGGCCTCAACAGCTGGCTGACTGGATGACCTCCCCTCCATCCCTCACTGTGTGATTCTGCCATCTCTCTATAATGCACTCCAATAATGCATCCATTCCCATTTTAAACACGGAAATATCCATTAGCGGGGGGGGGGGGAACTGTCACCAGTGCTTCAATACCTTCTATAGACGGTCTGTTTCTTTTTAAGATGTTTTTTTTTATGCCATTTCCGCTTCAAAAAGTCATTCAGTCAGTCACAGACAGACGGAGGTTTAAATGGACCAAACCAAAGAGCAAGCTAGTGGTTTGATCCATAGTTGATAAGCTCTGAATCTGTGTGTATATGATGCGTGTGAGTGTGTGTGTGTGTGTGTGTATAGTGTATGGGTTCTGTTCTGGGAAGTTCAGATTAAACCAGCCTGTAATCCTCTAATACTTGCTGGTTGAAGGTGCTCTGTACTGTGATTGGTCCTGCTTGATGATGGACAGCCAGTGCAAACTAATAACTCCGCCATGCAACTAGTTCAGCAAGAAACTGATTGAATCAGGTCCTGCTTAGTGTCCGGACTGATCGGCGGTTGTTGCCATAGATCAGTGGTTCTCGACGTGGGGTCCGGGGACCACCAGGGGTCCTTGAGGGGGTTCCAGGGGGTCCCCAGCAAATTGATGAATTGTTAAACTTCACCATTATTTCATTTACAAGAAGCAAACAGAGAATGTAGAAGAATGACTGTTTTGGTCAAAGTTTCACTGTTATCTCTCTACCTACAATACAGATAGTCATGGAATTCTGGACAAAATCATAAATATATCATATATTCTCAGATTTGGGTTTGAGAGACAAAATCTCATCAAATGGGGGGTCCTTGATATGAAAAAGGTTGAGAATCACTGCCATAGATGTTGCTGGTGTAGCCTGTGTGGTGGCCAGTGCCGTGGTATGTTTGATAAAAAGCCATACCTTACCGGTTGACCTTTCAGAATTTTCAAGCAAGGACCATTTTGAAAAACCTCCCCTAATAGAACATCATGGTTTTTCATTAATGGTCTTGAAATATGAATAATCATCACAATATCAATACAACATGTCCATTTTTGTGAAGTTATAAGGCCAAGTATGCTTCAGTCAACATGGAAATATACGGGAAGCCAACAGCAACACAAAATCATTGTTTAGTTTAAAGGGAACGAGAGTCGAAAGAAGAAAAATCACACGTGGCATGTAAAGGCTTTCTTCAGGGCGTATGCAGGAGTCAGTAAGCCAAATTTAGTTGATAGTTGAATTGGATTTAAGACCAATTTAAAAACCAAAATGAAGTAACAAAGTTGGCGAAAACAGGCTGATTTCTGATTGAGTTTAGGGACATGATGTCAAAGAGTTGACATGCATGCGTGTCAAACTCACTGTGGCCAACTGCAAGTTTGAATTCTTTGAAGGCCTTAAATTTAAGACTTTTTAAGGACACAAAGATACCCCGAGGCCAGAGTACACAGGCCACATTTTGAAAGAGCGCAGATGGGCAACTAAAGCAAACAAGGTTAAGTTTAAGCCCACAATCTGACACGTGTTATTTGGTCTCCATCTTTGCTGCTAAGCGCCCATTGCTATGGTGTTTTTGCACTAGAGCTGCAACGATTAATCGATTAATTGTCAACTATTAAATTAATCGCCAACTATTTTGATAATCGATTAATCAGTTTGAGTATTTTTTTTAAGAAACATAAGTCAAAATTCTCTGATTCCAGCTTCTTAAATGTGAATATTTCCTGGTTTCTTTCCTCCTCTATGACAGTAAACTGAATATCTTTGGGTTGTGGACAAAACAAGACATTTGAGGACATCATCTTGGGCTTTGGGAAACACTGATCCACATTTTTCACCGTTTTCTGACATTTTATAGACCAAACAACTAATCGATTAATCGAGAAAATAATCGACAGATTAAGCGACAATGAAAGTAATCGTTAGTTGCAGCCCTATTTTGCACTGCACTTCCCGGAGATCATTTGTCAATCAAGCAGTGTGGCCATAACTGAAGACTGACAGCTGTCTGTTTGGCCCAATGCGATTTTTTTCAATCATGATTCACATAGCTAGTTAATATCAGTAAGATTCCCAACTCCACTTGCTCCACTCTTGATAAGTTCTACTATACAATTTCAGGCTAAATCACATATAAATAGGCTAAATCTCATATAGAATAGTATAAAATGGCAGCGTGCCTGGATCAGTCCACATAAGCATGCGCAAATCAAGTGAAAAGTCTCAAAATTCATCATCAATATTGACTGTAATTGTATTGACTTGTAATAATGTCACTTCAAAATACATTTGGAATGTAAACTTTAGCTTCTGTACCCTGTAGTAAGAAACAACAAAACACCTAGGAGCTTGTAATTATATTCACAGTGAACTGTTCTGGATGAATGGGTAAACATTTCTGAATGACAGAATAGGGTAGTGTGTGTGTGTGACCTCTCATCTTCGTGTGTGACGCCCATTTGCCCCGTCAACTAGTGTGAACGGCTTCCCGACCACCTGACCCACAGCCGCCATCGACACTGACCAATACTCAACACACATAAGGACCTGAGCCTCTCTCCCTCCCCCTCACACACACACACACACACACATCACACACACAAACATGGACGTAGTATGTAACATTACACACGCACATCCACACCAGCCGGCCAGCTGCTGAGGATTTTCCTACATCATTAAGGGGGCTTGCAACAGTTTGTGAGTGTGTATGTGTGTGTGTGTGTGTGTGAGTGAACATAAATAGCATGAGCTGCTGCAGGCCAAACGCCCGAGAGAGCAGGGGGGGGCGGGTCCTATAAACCAGGCCAGGGCTATGAATGATCTGATTGGTCGGGATGCTGAGAGAGAGGAGTGTGTGTGCGTGAAAAGAGAGAGGATGTCAATTGTGAGAATGAGTGTGTGTGTGAGTGAGAGAGAGAGAGAGAGAGAGAGAGAGAGAGAGAGAGAGAGGGAGAGAGAGAGAGATTTTCTTTGTGTGTGTGTGTGTGTGTAGCATCCATGAGCATAACTCAGCAGACAGAGAAGAGGAGGAGCTACAATCGCTTTACAGGAGAGGAGCACCCATTACATCAGCTTCTGTGTGTGTGTGTGTGTGTGTGCGCGCGTGTGTGTGTGTGTGTGTGTGTGTGTGTGATGCGTCAGGCCGCCAGGGGCTGCAGCTCAGCGAGGGTTAACGAGTTCACAATCCCGGCATGCAATACTGCCGCTGTGCATGCTCACTGAGCATCGAAGAGACGAGAGGAGGAAGGGAGAGGAGAGGAGGAGAGGAGGTAGAAATGAGGATATGAGAGGAGAGGAGGAAAGAGGAGAGGGAAGAAGAGAGGAGAGATGGATATTTCAGTAGGTAAAGCAGGTTGCAGCTGACACTTTACTTAATGCCTAATGGCTGTATTTATCCGCATTTAATACCATTCAAAGGCTTGAATCTAAGAATGTTAAATTTATCTAAAATCAAATTAAAGGTACGCTACGTAACTTTGCATTTTGTCTGCGCCATGTGGCCATGAGTGGTACTGTTCAGTGCTTTTTGCCTCCTGAATCCTTCCCCGATGCTTTATAGTGATGTCACCATTCTACACAAGCAATCTGACAACTTTGTGCCATTTTTTAATTAGTGGAAAAGACATTTATGGCCACTGCTTTTATTAGAAAGGCACTTCAACATGTAAAACAACAAAGGCGCAGATAAAGTGAGACACTCTAAACAATAGCATACTGCGATTTGCAAAGCAATCACTATTCATAAAAATGTGTCCATCCCTCTGGTTTGCATAATGCTGGTACATCTGACAAGGCCCCACTCCAAATTGTGCTTCAGATCAAACCACATTCTTCTTCACAAACACACATTTTAAACTTAGTTAGATCCACATGCTAAAATACCCATATACACTGGTGCCTACACCATTAGGCAAGTTAGGTAGATGCCCCTCTACTTGGAAATTAGGTTGGAAATTGTCTTTTTGCCACTCCACTTTTCAACCCTTTTAAAAGTCAAAATTTAGTAAAGATCTAATAGTTAATCTAATATACAACCCCCTTTCCCACCCAAGTGGTATATTCCAACCTGCTAAAAATAGTCAGCACTACGTACACCACATGGGACGATGCGGTCATGAATGGAGTGACAGCAGCATAATTGTCTGAACCATGAAACGCCAGCTAACACTGCACAATTTATGGGCAATGAAAAGGATAAAAACAGCACAGGTGTGTTTCTCTGAAGACCTTAACTGTGTAACCACCAGAGGTGAAAGGCAAAAAATGTGACCTAATGTTTAGCTAGCTAGCTAACAACTGTTGTATTTTTGAGAGTAAGCTTAGGTTGGCCAACGTTCCATCCTGTGTTCTGTGTGCTGAAGGTCTCTCTCTTTCTCTCTGAAACTCACATTTGTTAAGATATCTTTTCTACAGATTATTGAAGATGAAACTGTTAGCAGTGTCAGCAGAGCAATAGCAACAGGTAGGATGCCAAAGCAAAAGGATAATGTAAGAGAAAAAAAAGGAGAACGATGATATTAAAAATAAATTAATGTTTTCATGTAACTGGCTTATCTGTAATTTTGTGCAATACAGCCTATGAATTCTGTTATTTTACAATACAAGTTGCAAGTGCTCTGAGGCACAGAGCCTAAATGCTAGATAGCATTGGCTGTGCTAGGCTAACATGTATCCTTATGGTGACTATGCTGCCTAGCTGCTAATGCTAGGCTAACAATGTATCCTTACGGTAACTGTACAGATTAGCTGCTAACACTAGGCTAGCAACTTATAACTAGGCCAGTGGTTCTCAACGTGGGGTCCGGGGATTACTAGGGGTCCTTGAGGGGGTTCCAGGGGGTCCCCAGCAAACGTACAAAAAGTGAACACAATTAGAAAATGTAGAAGAATGACTGTTTTGATCATAGTTTCACTGTTATCTCTCTACCTACAATACAGATAGTCATGGAATTCTGGACAAAATCATATCTAGCAACACAAATATTCTCAGATTTGGTTCCAAGGCACAAAATATCATCAAATGGGGGTCCGTGGCTCTAATGTGGACTAAATTAGGAGTCCTTGATATGAAAAAGGTTGAGAATCACTGAACTAGGCTAGCAACTTATCCTCATTGTAACTGCACTGGTTAGCTGCTAAAGCTAGACCAACAACTTTAGCGGGTAGGCTAAAGACTTAGCCATAGAGAAGAATGGCGACTTTAAAATATATCTTTTTTTTTTCTGCACGGCTGAGGGCGGAGGTGATGAAGCCAATACCCGTAGAACTGTTTCAGTCATGCAACACTAGACCCACTACCATCCAAAACCGTCTGCAGATTGTGGCGTGATTCTCTTCCTTGTTTACCCAATACATAAGACGCATCACTTCCTGTGCGCAGAGAAATGTTCCTACCACTGGTCGTGCCTGGAATGGGACAAACTAGGAGGTTTACTCTGGCGGTGTGTTCTAGTGCACTATAGGTCAATACAACAGCCCAATGCTTTTCACACTGTGGCTGGGAGAGAGGGGGCATGACATTAGCTGGGTTTTCATCTAAGTATTTTTATGCAAATTACGATGTGAATTAGAGAAGCTGAATGGAAACTATCTAACAGAAGGTAATTTGTTTTTTTCACTTCACCATAACTGATTTTGCAGCCTGTGTAAGCTTTAAATAAAACTTGTTTTGCTTCTTATTCTAATCACTTAGTCTACTTTTCTGCTAGGTGAGGCACCAGAGGTAAAATGGCAATTTTGGCTGGACTGGTCAATATTACAAAGTTAAGAGATATTACAATATTTAGCTTCTATAACTACTGTAGTTTCATAAACTATATAAAACAAACCTCAAAAACAACTGTAAGTAGTCTATGTTAGCCTATGTTTTTATACCAGCTGCGTCAAGTACACAAATTACAAAATCAGCTAATAAAAACTTTAATTTCTTATTTTCTCAAAGTTACATTCTATAGTATGAGTTATTTATCATGAAAACACATTTTCACCATATGCATAGTCTTTTGTGAATGACCATTTTTGTGAAATTCTCTTTTAAAAAAAAAAAGTATTGAAAAAAAAATCCAATCACTGTTACTGTCCCAGGCCCTGTAATCAGCCACTCCAAAATCTAAGGGCGCCTGAATCTTAACAACCAATCAGGACAGCTCTCTGCAAGGAGGCGTGCCTACCTGCCTGTCAATGACACACCTCAGTCTAGTCCTGACCAGCCTGCAGACTGCCGAGAGACAATATCCACAGAAGAAATTAAATGCAAATTCAATATATATATTAGCTCATTTGCATATGGTCATAATAGAATATATCCGTCATTATACAAAAGGTGTTTGTGTCCATCTTCAGCTGATAGGATGAAAGGATGTGGTGCCTCGCCTTAGTAGTGAGTTATGGGTTTAACGGAGTAGAAATCAACTCTGGTGTGGTATTGTAACTGTATAGTGGCTTTCTGCTGCTGAGGCATCAGGGTCAACATGTTAGCATCTGGGACTGCACAAGGTGACCAACTAAATATAGACACACACACACACACACACACACACACACACACACAGCTGCAGCACTGGAACAGATTATACACCAGAGAGAGAGATTCCCAGAGATAGAGGGATAATAACAGGAAGAGAGGGATGACAGAAACATGAGGATAAAGGAATGATTGATGAGGATGGATAGATAGATAGATAGATAGATAGATAGATAGATAGATAGATAGATAGATAGATAGATAGATAGATAGATAGATAGATAGATAGATAGATAGATAGATAGATAGATAGATAGATAGATAGATTTGTCCTGAACCCCTTGCTAAATAGCAGCCATCACTACTCCTGTCTTCACTTTGCATTAAACTCCGATCTCCAATTACATCTCTACCATAACTGACAGCTGATACTGACCAGTAGTTGGTGTATTAGAATATTAACAAGGGCATTTTCTTTCCTCTCGTCTTCAGAAGAAAGCATGAAATATGATCAACATTAGCTGACACTATACTTGTGTGTCTAAGTACTGCCGTAGCTCACCATAGCTATGCTGTAGCTTAGGAGCTGAGGAGGTTTGCAAATATGTTGATTTGTAGGACACCTCATCTCTGCATTATAAAGACTACCAGATGTCACTAAATTTGTGGTGAGAAATATCCAGAACATGAATTTCAGAGAATGCAAACACTACTACTTCTGTTATTACTTCAGTGTTAACAGAGCACGAGACTGCCGTGTTTCTGTGGTCTACACAGACGTATAATTTGGCCTTAAAGAACAATAACAACATGCCCAATACTAATCAATTCTAGAGGGATTGCATTTTGTCATGCATGTGTTGTTCTCAAGTGGCCAAAACCACGGGTGAATTTTGAAGCCAATAAGGAAGTGGCTGAAAGCTGCAATTCCTCTAAGGTCCACTGGATGCTGGCTCCAAAAAGACTCCAAATCCCGCCCAACTCCGTGCAAGTCAACGGGACCACAACCCAACTTCTCACTCAAAATATGAAGTCAATAAATTTTTTCAACAAGAGGTTATGGTCTCAGTTGCTAATTTCACTTCTTCTAATATGTGTCCATATGGCGATTTTCAAAATAATTGCGTCATTAACGGGATATAACAGTTATAAAACGGGGTTATTTTCCGAGTGATTGACAGGTCGCCTGTCCAGTGATTGGCAGGTCGCCGATTACGGACCAATAGCAGACGGCGCTGCAGCTCTGCAGCTCTGCGGTCAGCCCCTGGCTTCACTCTGGCTGCTCTGGCTCCAAAAAATGTCAACATGGCGGCGCTTGTAAACCCCAAAAAGTCAACAAATGAAGAAGAAGCAGCAAAAAAACTGTTTTTTATCAAATTAAAAATGGCGAAAAATCCAATATTGATGGAAATTGACGTCATTGTGTGCACCTGACTTTGGAAAAAATAATTTTGTTTCTAAGTCAAACAGTGAAGAAGTTGTTGTGTGGTTCTTATAGTGCTACCATCTGGCCGATTGGTGTCTCCTCAGTAGCGGTTGACCATTCCAACATATCTGCCAAATTTGGTTGCTGTGGGTCTTACGTGTCTGAGCTCCAGAAAAATAATAATCCTAACAATTTCAATAGTACTAGAACTCGTTGGGGTCTAAAGCTCTGAGTAGGGCAGAGTGGGTTAGCTGAAGACTGAACAATGCAAAATCTGTTAGAAAGACTATTACTACTACAGAGAGAGATGGAAAAGTCAGAGCACAGGGTAGGGCTTATCTGCCCTGTTTGTCTCTGTACAATACACACTATTGTCATAACCCAAAGACTGGGGGGTCCCGGTCCACACACACACACACACACACACTGATGCCAGAAGTCAGCTGCTTTGCCATCACAAGCCACTGGATAAATACTATACTAGCCTAGAACTAGGCTACACCAGGGTTTCATCTATATACATTTATCAGTAATGGACCACAATACCAACACCTCTGAGAAAGAAACAGTTAAAGTTCACGGTTTATAGGCTTCTTGGTGGATCAAGGGGCAAATATACCAACTCAAACTCAACCTCAACAAACATCAACAGTCCAATAACAGACATCCTTATCCATCCAAAGCCATGATCCATCACTACCAAATTGCACATTTTATTCAGAAGTAGTTTTGTGGTTCTCTTTAAAAGATAACTCTGCTAAATAGCAGCAAGATCCTGGACAAGTTTGAGCTTAGTGAAATTCAGACCTGTCCACTGACTATGTTTCCACGCAGGACACAACCACAATATTTTTCCTACTCCAGTGAAAGGCTGTCACACTGTTGCATTAGCAAGAGAAAAATCACAACCACTTTTCAAGTTTCAATCAGATTAGGCACCAGATGTGTTGCTCTTGTCCACTCATTCCCTTGGAATGAGTGAATAAGTTTCTATTAAGTAAAAGTTTTACCCATTTGGGTACTTAAGACTGCAGCTAACTTGCTAATGATTCTACCAGTCTCTCTTTATGCCTATAAGCCACATAGCTATTTAGATTAGTCAGAGTGAGAAATGCTAACAATGCTAACAATTTTTTTTTTGGATTACTCACATGCCAATGCAGAAACTTTTTAAGGAAAAATACCAGAACAAATTTCATATCAAGGAATGCTTGTACAAATCGTCAAGCTACATGAACACACACTCAGCATCGACCTTTTGAATGTTGGGCATTTCACCATGATATTATGGAGATCACTTCAAAACACAATAGCAGCCAACACTACATGGTTAGCCTGATATGTTCCATTCTTTCTTGTATGGAGAGAACATCACTCCTTTCAAAAATTGTTTATCAGCAAACAATACATACCTATAGAAGCTAAAAACCTTGAAATACAGCTCACAAAGACATAGTTTACATTTTACAAATCGCTAACTGTTACCATGAAAAGTCAGGCTGTTGTAGTTATTACCAAATCAAATTCAAATGGGAACAATTCTTCATTACGCCGGGGACTATTTTCTGTGCTACGGAACTACTTTCCTGAGATCGCAAAGTGTTTACAGCCGGCTTATTAAGTTGTTTGAGGAAAAAGTCAGCTGGCCCGGTGCATCGTGATGATGAAATATGCTGCCCAGAGCAATGGCATGGCTCTTTGACGTGTTTTTAATATTTTTTTTAATACAATGGAGTTCTATGGCTGCTGGGACATGGCTTCATGGCACCGGCTACATGGACCAGACTTGCTGGCAAAACAAAATCATTGCTGATTTTGTTATTTTCATAGGATTTGTTGACGGTAAGCAATGCATTAAAAAAACACTGGCCTTATCCTTTAACAAATCACTAGGAGCAAATGGTAAATTCTGCATAGAAGCACCACTTTATTGCAACTAAACTTCAACTTTTTAATTGGTTAACACAGCTCCCTACCTCGCTACACTGTGAATTTTTGTGGAAGAAGGGAATAATAGGCAGTGGTAAAAGCTGACATTGTATTGAAATAACTGCTCTTTGGTGTATCGGATGTATGCTGAATTGAAGAGTGAATCATATTCATTTGTAGAAGGGTATGTACCTTTTGCTGATAACCAATTCAACATTACACTGCCAGATTTTTGACTCGCGGTTCACTTGGTCTCTGCAATATTGCCAATAGTACAACATGTGGGCAAAGTTAGCACATATGTTAGATATCGACTTGGCAATTGGACAAATAAATCGGGGATCAGCGATAGGCTGAATTCATTGTTGGTGGAAATTTCCTTGCCGATATAAATTACCTTAATATTTGGTAATTTAAAATCTAAATCGTTGGTATTTAGCTCAGCAAGTAAGTCTTTTAAGTAAGTCCGTTAGCAACGTCAATTTCTACAAATAAGATGGTACAAAGTTGGCTTTTCAATCACAACTAATTTAATTGAATTTACTTGCCGTTGTGTATTACACAGAAATGGTAGATGGAACACATTGAGTGTGCGTGTTATTTATTTAGGTGTTTAGGGTAGTCAGCGACTACAGTCTTGAAGAACACATGACAATGAAATGCACACATAGGGTCAAAAATAAGTTAAGCTGATTGATTTTAAATTTTGTAAGTGCGTGCGTACGTTCATTTTATTTCATTGACTGGGAGGACAAACTATATTTTAAAATGTAAAAACGCACTTCCTTGCTCATTTAAAATCTACTTCTACTTGATGGGAAGATGTACACTATCGCCTAACCCTATTAGAGTATTGTGTTTGCGACAACAAGGTCACTGGACTGAAGCCCTGGATTGGCTGGGAAAAGATGGGCTGGGGAAGTAATTGAGTAATGCCCACATCTCTTTCAACAACTACCATCGAGGTGCCCATGAACAAGGCACTTAAAGTGAAACTCCCCCTCCCCTTTCATTGTTATAGATCATCACTCTGTGATGTTTAGTGCATTGCAGGAGTTATTTTGTGATCAAGTATTGTAATATACTTTTGGTGTACCCACTTTCCCTCAACCTGCCTTGTCTACTTCTGCTTCCATTAGTGATTTACCATAGCCCCTTTCTCACATGCAGCCTGTTCCGTCATGTATGACAAGGAGCCAGTGTCGAAATGCCAGTAAATCAGTTCTGCCAATTTCACTGCTCAAGACGTAACATTACTAGTAGTTCCGTTATCGTCCGTATGTGTGAATGATGTCGGAACATTAACGGCACGAGCAGCACAACGTTAGGACTCTCTGTTGTCGTACTGTAGGAGGGAAATACAAACCACTATACAACATTGACTCTGGCGGTTAAACAGTGGAATTTAACGGTATTGCCAGTGTTGTGTGAATGGTAGCATTACATTAAAAAAAAAACGGAAAAAAGTAAAACGGCATACGGGCTTGTGTTACCCAGAATGCCTTTTGACCACCCCCAGTCAAGGGGGTTCTCTGTGCTGTAGGTAGGAGTGTGTAGGTAGAAAGAGCGCTAGTGTTAGTGTAGTAAGTTTTTCCAGTAGAGAAAAAGGAGAGAGAACAATGGCGTGGTGTGATGTGTCCGGTTGTTCGAATTACAAAAAGGTAATATGAGGGTGTTGTATTCCACATGCTACCGACATCAGATCCACAAAGATGCAAGCTGTGGCTTGGTGAGCGTTGGTGTAAACTAGTGGCTCTAGCTCTCTGATTCTGAGGGGGTTGATATTAAGATCGCTGAAAAATATTCTATGAAACTCCATTGTAGCAGCGCTGGAAATATAGACGTGACGTGGCGTGACATCAGCTACATTTGGCCAGTTACCCATGGGAATAAACACACAAAAAAAGAAAAATGTATGCCAATAGCTGTTTTTTTTTAACAGTGTTTAAGTGTTTTAGGGTGCCAACAACAGAGGATGGTGATTGCACTAAGCGGGTGAGAAAGGCCGAGTGTGCTTAGTCAGCCTTCCCCGGGTAATTAAAGGTTAAAATACTCTAGCAGTGGCTTTGGGTCATTGCCCGAGGCCGTATGAATAAGGCCCGCCAGCATCAGGATGCGGAGGGTCTCTCCTGCTGAGAGTTGTTGGTTCAAATCTCAACTTGTCCTCTCGAGCCTTTCTGAGGTTCCTAGGAGACGGGTGGAAGGCCCGAGAGCATGCCGCTCGGCCCCGCCCCATTCACACAGCCCTGAATGAAATCTGACACAATAGAAAACTCTTGCTTCTCCCCTCTCTACTTTCTTCATCACTCTCTCCTTTTCTCTCTGAAAGCTTCTTCGAACACAATACCCCCCCCCCCGTCTCTTGTCATCCCACCACTCTTTTGCGCTTTCTCCATCCCCCCCCCCCCCCCCGTCATTAATAGCTAGCTGAAGAAATTTTAACAGCCTGCAGTGAAGGCAGACATGCTGCCAGACTCACAACTACCTCTATGGGTTTCCTTCCATCTAAATACTTCCATACCTCTAAGCATGCACTTTTTATGAATTCAATACTGTTCTAGTTGTTTGAATCATGGTATTGGTTGATGATTAGAAAACACTATTATTAGTTATGCTGAGTTGCTGAATTATGAGTTTGAGGACACCGTGACATGAGTTACTAGCATGCGGAATGACTCCAGCATGCTAGTATGGCAGACCCAGGCAGAAATCTATCTAAAAGGTGTCCAACATTATTAACATCAAGTTTGCTAGCTCTGACAGTATAACCACAAATAAACCATCACAGTATCCGCAAAGTAGAAACAACACACTGTCTGAGTGTGCTTTCTGACTTGGACTGGGTTTTCCACAATGCCAAAAACACAAAGCAGGCAAAGTTGCAGTTAGACTTTATAGCAAAAGCAAGGTGAAATGCTATCAATGTGATGTGATATTGACAAAGTTCAACTCAACGACAGCAAGCAATGGAAGATTTTGCTTTTACAATGTTATCATGATCTTATTATAACTTAAGCTAAATGGTACCCCAGTCCATTCTGCTAACACTAGTCTAGCCTCCTCCACTCTCTGGGACTTTATACACTTCCAATTTTCTTTAATCAAAGTATATCTCTTCCCTACTTCCCAACATCCTTTAGTCAATCACAGTGCTCCTTCTGAAGAACAGTTTGCTTCATCAGATGGTACACTTCCATTACACTATTAAGTCGTTTTTCAAAAAGACACTGTCATGTAATTGCCATATAAGTTACTATATGTTACTAGGTTCGAACACTGTAATATTCCAACCTGTGTCAATTCTAACTTCACTGCAAATAAAGCTTTTAAATTGTCTGTAGTTGTATGTATGGTGATGATGGTGATGATGATACGGATGGTGGTGATGGTTTATTTCTGTGTGTGCAGTACCAGTCTCCAGGGGTGTAGTGGTAAATAAAAAGGAGGGTAAACTATGAGCTCCAGTCGGTCATCATCATACAGAAGACAACCACCAACATAAATATAAAAATCAATATTCTCAGAAAACCAATATTTTGTTTCCTTTAAAAGCCTCCTCCTCACCAGTTTGATACTTCTTACTTTAATGATACTATGAATTTACCCCAAGATTTATGTTAGCATAAACAGGTGGGTAAACTATCCTACAAATAAAATGTGGCTACACTGAGTTTAGGTGGGTTTGCTTGCCTGTCTTCATATAAGCTGGTGTGTTTTGACCAAGGTAATATGATGATACAAATGGCGTTTGATGGTGTGTGTGTGTGTGTGTATTTCTGAGTGTACAATACCTGGCTGTATATAAGCGGGCGGACTCTGACATAGATACTGTGGAGGGTAGTGGTGCCGCTTGCTGTGTTTGTGGATTCTGTAGTCCTTCTCACTGCGAGACCGCCGGCTCCTGTGAGGTTCTACCGAAGCCACCGGTGGCACCAGGCGCTCCGACAGGTCCGAGCTGGGCCATGCCCGCCTCAGTGTGGCGCTGCTCGCCTTCTTCATCCTTACCACGCCGGATGGTAGGCAGATACTATCTACAAAATTCGGTAAAATTCGAATAATTTTTTTTTTTTTTGACCAAACAAAAATTGGAATATTTGGACCCAAGCGCCACAAGTTCCCAGTTTCCCCTCACGTGAATTCCATCCTTGGCGCGTCGATGTTATAAAACCGAACAATGAAAATAAAACAAACTCCGTCTTGTGAGAAGAAGAATTCTGGTCCCGTTTTTGCTGGATTCCCTCATGGTCATGACACTGTTGACTTGACCAGGAAGTCACAAAAGAGGTGGTGGTGGTGGTGGTGGTGGTGGGGGGGGGGGGGGGCAGGTTGACCAGGGGAATCCTAGGTGAAGGAGGTAGGGAAGGGGGAGGGGGGGCGAAGGGGAGGTGCTACCTCCAACCCTGCATCCACACCTTTCCGTCTTCCTCCTGGTTCCTCTTCCTCCCCAGAGTCACACCAAATCCATGGTGGAATGGCTGGATGTATGTCAGCTAGTGCTCCATGATGTTGCGTCTGGATTTACACGCTCACACACTCACGCGCAAAAGTTGTCGCACACACAACGCACACGTGTGCTCGACACTGACAACCCCTCGTATCCAGCAGGTGTGTGTATACTGCTCCGGCGGTTAGCCATTAGCCTAGCCTCGCCTCTGCTGCTTGGCTTCCCATTCATCCAGCCTTAGCTTTAGCATTAGCATCGGAGCTTGGGGTGGGGTGGGGGGTGGGGTGGGGGGGGTCGGAACGGGGGGAGTGGGGGGGAGCAACGCTGGTTGTGCGGGTCAGTGGGGTCGCTACGTGGGGCGGGCGGCAGAAAGACACCCCTGGATCCCTGTCAGACAGACAAAAGCCCAGCGAAGCAAGAGAAGGAAAGGAGGGAAGGAGGGAGGGAGGGAGGGGGGGGGGGCGCTAATACAAAAGAGGCCGAGAGGAAAGAGGCAGATCAGCCATCGGAGGGAGGAGAGAGAACGACAGAATCTCCCTGGGAAATGCAGATACACTCCTCCTCTCCTCTATCTATCCTCTATCACACCATTCACACTTGTGTCAGCCTCAGCTGTCCATCCATGGAAACTGTGCTCACCGCACAGTTACTAACCTTCTCCTCTGAAAGAAAAAAAAAAAAAGAAAGAAAATGTGTGCATGTGTGTGTGACAGCGTGTGTGTGTGTGTGTGTGTGTGTGTGTGTGTGTGTCTCTACCGCGGCTGAGCGACGGGATGATGGAGGACGTGTAAAAAGAGAGGGATCCGCAAACGGGAAGAAAAAAAAAAACCAAAAACGGACGCAACGGACGATGAGGGGGGAAAAAAAGGGGTTAATCCACAGCCGAGTGAGCGTTGCCTGCCGCTTTTTCCTTTGTCTCCTCTTCCCTCCGTTCGCCTCTCTTTCTCTTCGCCCGCTGCTCGCCCCGCTCGCTCGCTCTTTCGCTCGCTCTGTGTCGATCTCCCTCTCGCTCGCTCTGTTGCCGTGTTATTGTGCGAGAGGGAGGGAGGGAGGGAGAGAGAGAGAGATAGGGAGAGGGAGGAGGCGAAGGGAGGGGAGGGCAGGAAGCTTGTCAGTCAACCGGTACGTCTCCCCCCCCCCCCCCCCCCCCCTCCTACCCCCCCACCTCCCCCCTCCTCATTTCTCCTCTCTTGTTGAAGCCCGAGTTGTGCTGCTGTCAGTGTGCCCATTCACAGAAAACAGACCCAAGAGTTTCTACACATTGATGTCCTGCTGCCAAATGGTGGCTAGTAAACCCGGCTTGTGTGTTTTTGAAAGGAATCGTTAGGGGGAAAATGTAAGGACTGTGTGTGTGTGTGTGTGGTTTGAAAGTCTTGTTGGCTAGCAGCCAGGTCCGTGAGCCAGCCAATCAGCTAGTGGCTCTTAGCTTTACTCTTTAGTTAGCAGCACACTGACCAAATGCTGCAACACACACAGCAACACGGGCAACAGCTAGTGTTTATAGGTGGCAATATCGGCTCACGGAGCCTTACTGCGTCTAGCCTGGCATCAACACCAGCAGCACACAGCCAACCCTTTCAAACGTCCAGCTAACCATCACCTAAAATAACCAAACAGCTACAACACAGCCTTTCTTTAGAAATTCTATCTAGGCACATATAGCAACCTGGCCAAAATAATTGCGATTCACGATATTATCCCGATAATCATCAAACTATGCTTAAAACTCTTAAAATGGCACTAAAGCATACTGGAATCACTTCACCTTACATTTTGTTAAGAAACAAATATTTTTATTGCATCATAGGACACATGTTTTTTTTTTGTGAACATCCTATTTAGTGAAAAACAAACAAGGACAGATTCAGACTCTCGCCAACACCCAGCAGGTAATCACAACAAGGGAAAAATCCATTAAAAAAAAGAATCTACCTATCAACCGGATATCCAAGCGTGGTTCAATTAGGTATGGGTTGTAAATGCACAGTAAATGAATGACTTGTTTTGTTTACAGATCACACAGACAGAGGTACAGCAAGGACTGTACGTTAGTGAGCTAGACAGCTTTTTCAAGTCACTCGTGAGGATATTCACGCTCATGTGAGGATATTCACGAGTGTCCCGATAATGGAAATCCATCCCTAACGTCACCAGATAAGCTCAGTTACCGAGGGGCTCTCAAACTTCTGCATGTCAAAGACCGCTAAACAGATATCCATTAGATCATTTCATGTTATGGAAAGGAGCCCCATCTATCTATACTGTAGGTGGGGAGGTAAAAATGGTGAGAATGAAACCTATGAACAACATCCTCATACATTCTCAATTGTGCTAATTGTCTACTGAATTATGTAATAGTGAAATTCCTCTTGCGATTCTTAATCCTTAGTAAACTATTCATCATTTTGCTGGGGACCCCCTGTAACCTCCTCTGGGACCCCACAGATGTCCCCCGGACCCCACCTTGGCCTGACCTCTGAACACATACAGCAACAGCTATCACAGCCTAAAAACAGCTAGTACAGTCTTACCTGTCTTAGCCTTTAAATATCTAGCCTTACATAACATTTTATAACCTACAAAACAAAACCAGTTGAGATTTACTCTAGTTAGCGGTGAACTGGCCAAATGTTGCAACACACACAGCAACAGAGGCAATGTTAGCCAACCTAAATTAACCCTGGTAACATCACCTCTCTTTGGGATATCTGGCTAAATACACAAGGCAACACAGGCAACATGGAGCTTTACAATAGCCGGTCTTACATCACCGAGCCTGACAACAAAAAGCCTAGCCTCTGAATCCACTCTGCAACAAAGACAGGAACCGGCCTAGCATCACATAACCTCTAAAAACTCTAGCTCAACACACATAGAAACATCGGCAAAACCTACATTTGTTTAACTTTAGACAGATACACGCGCTACGCAGAGCATGAGGATTTGAATTGAAACATAGCTTTTAAATGCACAAGGAGTTGTGTTTTCACATTTTAAATAATAGTGCAAGTCTTTGCAGTCGAGAAAAAAACTGAAGTGAACGGTTTGAAAATTTCAATCGACTTGAGCGTCATTTTTGTCCCTGCATGTGCTTTCCCCATTTCAGTGTCAGCGTTTCTCACAGGAAGTATTCGTTTCTCAAGGTGCTCGAAGATGACTGACCTAAATATCTAAATAATTAACGTGCACACTTATGTTTTCTATGTACCATGTTTTCCATGTACCACTTCTGTTTACTGTTTGTAGGGTAACAGAGTATAACAGCAAATACAAGAGGGGAGGCAGTGAAAAGTCATGATTTGCGATGAAGGACATAATTTGAGGTCGCTAATGGATTTACTTACTTGCTAACAGAGCTAAATACCAACATGATAGACAGGCTATGCTGACAATATGTCAATTATATTTGCTGTGATTCTCCTAAAATAATCTGCTCATTGGTTGCAATGTGGCTTTTGGCCTATGTTGCAGAGAAACCCTGTGTTCAAGACAGCTTTGGTCTCAATGAAATGGAGTTTTAGATTATTTAAGTTGGTTTTTTTACGATAACTATGCTTGTCAAGTGCTGCATGAAGCCCCATGTGTCTTGCGGTACGCTACATTTTAAATTACCAGTAATTTTTTCTGTATGATAATTTAGGCAAGGCTCAAACTTAATGTGCTGAATGCATTACGCACACCCCCGAAATCTCAACTGCATGTCTGCACTGGTTGAGCAGGGAAGGATTTCCATTGAATCAGCTGCAACAAAAGTTTATTTTGTAATACTATAAGCGATAATCTTCATATATTTAAGTCATGACATCCTTATATAGGACTCTGATGACCAACCATCCCAGTTATTTCTCAACAAATGTGACACAGAGACAGTTTGGTTCAGTTTGGAGGTGTTGACACCAGTGCAGTAAAACACAGTCCTGATGATTGACACCTCATGCCATGCATACAGAGATCCCCCTCTCTATAAAACAGCCAATCACTGACCACTGTGGGCGGGCTCTGTGTATAGGAGGGTTAAGGACATCAAAGCAATGCTGTTCTAATCAGCAGAGGGTCAAAGGTCACTGACACGCCCCCTGGTCTCCAGGGAGAGAAAGGAGGATGGAAACACACATTCTGCTCTGTTCACACAAGTGTGAACAGAATGAGGGATGTGGTGTGTGTGTGTGTGTGTGTGTGTGTGTGTGTGTGTGTGTGTGTGTGTGGTGTCAGGTTTCTTCTAGCTAGCAGCTGAGAGTATGGAGGTCCACTGAGACCAACCAAACTTCTAATTTTTGGTGGACTCAGAACCCGATGCCTCCACATAGATGTGGTGAAAAGCTCAATTGACTCAATTTTTGGTGATTTTTATGTTTTAACTTCTATTTAAGGATTAGCCTACATGATTCCTTTGACAATTTTTGTGCCTATGAAACCCTTTCAAAGCCCACTGACTGAAAAGTTGACATTTCAGACAGCCAGTATTTCAGGTTTTCATGCGACATTTGATTAGAAACTTAATTTACAGACTTCATTTGAAACATGTTTTGAGTGTGTTGTGACTACCTATCATCGAAGATAGAGAGAGGTCATTCGTTTTTTGTCATTAGAATTTTCAGCTTTAAAGAAAAGATGTAATTTTTCAAATTAGCAAATGAGTTTTTCTTGTAATTGTCCTCTCAAGCATGACATAATTTTTCAGCCCAAATAATGGATAGTGGATAGCCACCCCCTTTCAGTCAAAATGAATAGGAGTGTAAAATGATGCCTTTAACTACGTCTAGCACTAATACTGACTATCCTCTATTATGCAGTTTTTTATTTGTTGAGGTGGATTCTGATGGATATTAAAACTGTGATGAAAAAATAAAAAATTGCTCGCCATACTTAGCCAGGATAACGCAACATCAACACCATGGTTGTTAGCAAAAACTGTTTTTTTTTTTTCAAATTAAGTATTAAAATATGTAATAACTGTCATACAACCTGTGGATTCTCCATCAGCTACCTAGTCAGTCATTTATCCAGTAAAATTTAATTTCAGGTTTTACATGGTCAATATCCAATATTCAATTAAAGGCCAATGTCAAACCAATATATCGGGCTAACCCAGTTTTGGGAACCCATTTTAATCTTATCGTGACCCACTTTAGTGTCTGAAAATCACTGGTTTGTGTTTGCTGATGAACGGGCTGACAGGATGTAATGTGTACCTTGGTCCAGGACTTTACTACACATGGTGATGGAATGCACTCAGCCTGTGTTTCCACCAGGGGAAAATGTGGCTTAGCGGTCTAGTAAAAAGGTCGTGGTTGGCTGTCAGGCGGGCCGTTATTTTCCACTTGTGACAGAAAAAAGGGGGACGGTGGATCTGTGTAGTGTATCAGTGTGGAGTTTGGACAGCGGGCTGACAAATACTCCAAGCTTCTACCGATTTAAGATCTAACTGAACCTAAACTTTAGGCACCGGAGATGGAGAGAGACCGAGATACAGACAGAGATTTAGTAAGAAAGGCGAAAAGAAAGTCTGGGCTTCTGCTGCTTCTTCTCAGTGGATTAGAGTGTGTGTGTGTGTGTTTATGTGTGTAATCTGTGTATGACCAGTCAGTGTGAAATCGTTGACCGTACAGGTCACATGGTCAAGTCCAGTCTGCAAACACATAACGGGGCCACGACGGCGTCGCCTCCCACCCCCACCCCATCCCCCCTTCTGTCTGTCTCTCGCTCAGTCGCTCACTTACACACACACACACACACATAGCATCCTGCTAAGGGGAGTAGAGGAATACTGCAACCAACCCATTCATGTCAGTGGTTCCTCTGCCTCTCACTCCCTCTCATTCACGTTCTCCCTCAACAAGAGGTATTTTAAATTTTTTAAAAAAAGGACTGCCTGGGCCCACCGTGGAATAGGGTTGGGTCCTGAAACCTGGTACCACTATGACACCGGTTCCCATACAACCGGTACCCACTGGACCAAATAGCAATGCAGATTCCGCATTCCGACTTTTTGGTCGAAAGCCAAACAAGCGGGGAGGACTGAGAGTCTGAGCCAAGTCTGTTGGGGGTGGAGCGGTCCAAACGCTGTGGTAGGAGGGCCTTCAAACAACAACAAAAACACAGGTGGAGAATAAGGAAGCACCTCTTACATAAGATGGTGACAGAAGCCCAGACAGGTGAGTGTTACAGAGATAGATACCACACAGGCTGGCAAGACCCGACCTGCCCTGTCTACAACATTATAAACTGAAGCCAATAGGCTGAAGCCAGACTAAACAGCTACTGTAGTTGTGGCATCTAGAATGGGATTTCCTTCAGTAGATGTTGAGGTTGCTCACTCACAAAAGTCATGCAACCAGGAACTGTGCTCTAAGGACATTTTACCATTTTACCAAAATTCTGACCCCATTCGTTACAACACGGTAACGACTGGGGCAGCAATCTGAGGGTGTTTTTTTTTTTGTCCCATTGTCAACAAAAAAAATATCTAACAAGAGCTTAACTAGGAGACAAATCAGCTTTCTACAAAAATCATATCAAAATCTTAAAATTTTGCAGGGTTGCAACCGTCCAACTTCAGTACAAACTCACAACTGTATCTTCCCATTGTAGAAAAAAAACAGTACTACTGTCTCAGATAGTGGTGCAACATGGAACATGCAACATGTTGTTTTTATGCAATTTATAAGTTAATTTAAAGTATATTACTTATTTCATACTGAACTGCCTGAGAATTACTGGCAAGAGAGTCAGAGAGAGAGAGAGAGACATACTTCATTCATTACAGATGCCTTCTACTGGAGTAGACTCCAGTGGTGAGGCAGCATTTTACCTTACTGTGTAACACTATCACCTAGTGGACAAACAAAGATATTACATTATAAAGGATTTCAATGTGCCATAGTATTTTGAAAGCTTTCAGTTGGTTTAGTCTGATCCCTCTATGGTGAACCTTTTATAGTTCACAGGCTTTGTCATCAGCTGTGTTGGGGGAACTTTACGGAAAGAGTCCAGATCCAACATCTGCACTGGAGACTGGAGGCTGCCACACTTTCTTTCTATCCTCCAACTAATTTGATACCATAAAAATTTGTCAGTAGAAAAATGAGACTGCCGCAGAGAAAACTGATTAAGTCTATGTGTTGCTTTTAGTCTGTTCATTCTCTGTAACCCCCGGGTACAAACTGGTGCAAAGTGACATACTGACTTATAGCAGAAAGGATGCACCTCAACCAAACCAGGAAGACAACATCAAATTGTGTTACCGAAGCTTTTGACTATTTTTTTTAGGACCCGTGTGGTTTATATCTGGGTACATAGTAGGGCTGGGCGATATGGACCAAAAATCATATCTCGGTATTTTTAGGCTGAATGGCGATACACGATATATATCTCGGTATTTTCTACGAAGTGGGCTAAATGTTCAGTTGTAAGTAGGGCTGGGCGATATGGACAAAATCAAATATCACAATATTTTTGACCAAATACCTCAATATCGATATTGACAAAATTGTAGGGATGACTATTGGTTTGCTTTCACAAAATATTTACACAATGAGATTTTTGATAAATAATCATCAGTAATGTGGATATAATGACTAAGTGGGTAAAGGCAAATAATAGAACAGCTAGAACAGTCTGGTAAGTTCAGAAAATGACATCACTTTACTGTAATGCAGCCTTTAAAACCAGGAAAAGACACTTATGCCATATCACGATATTACGATATCCAAAATATAAGACGATATCTAGTCTCATATCACGATATCGATATAATATCGATATATTGCCCAGCCCTAGTACATAGCCGGCTGCCGACAGAGAGTGGGGCAACAGAAGGGAAAGAAGCCATAGCGACTTACATGAGTGAGCAGACCATGGTGTTCCTGGTCGAGTCTCCTGCCTTCTGCCACCTTGATCGGCCGTAATCGCCACATTTAATACAACTCCATACTCCGATAATATTACTTGATTTGTGTTTAGCATCTCCATTAGCTGCAGCTCGTAGCATCAGAATAGTAAATGTTGGATAAGCGTTCACAACGACAACGATCCCCAAGCATCTGTTAACCCGAATTCTCACAATAGCAAACTACTTCATAGTACAATGCTGTCATTAGGAATAATATAGGACCTAATGCTTGAGCTACAGTAATGTGCAGTAGTTTACATGTTCCAGCTGCATGGAGCGAGGTATCGCAAACGCCACCAAGACGTTGCAAAGACGTTTACAACAGTGTCTTTTTTGGCACTACCACTAGGAGTCGCCAAAAACAACATTTTTCAAATCCTACACATAGGGGCTTTAAGCTGCTTACCCAGTCAATGTTTTATTTTGCCTTTTTATATTGAAAGTATCTCAAAGATACTCATTATTTTGAGAAAGTTTGTCATCATTTTGAGATACTAAGTCATTATTTTGAGAAAGTTTCTCATTATTTTGAGATACTAACTCATTATTTTGAGAAAGTTTCTAACTATTTTGAGATATTAAGTCATTATTTTGAGATACTAAGGCATTATTTTGAGATAGACTACTACGTCATTATTTTGAGAAAGTTTCTCATTATTTTGAGATACTAACTCATTATTCTGAGATACTAAGGCATTATTCTGAGATACTAAGGCATTATTTTGAGATACTAAGGCATTATTTTGAGATACTAAGGCATTATTTTGAGATACAAAGTCATTACTTTGAGAAAGTTTCTCATTATAATGACGTACAGGACCATTTTTTTCGAGTGGAAAATGGGCTTCCATAGTCCTGTATGCAACACTGTGTCGGAACACAAGCAAAACAATCATTTTTGGCCTCTATTTTTGTGACGGTGCATGGCGAGGCTTTGCCAAAGTGGCATTTTCATCAGGCGCACACGGTTATTTTTCTCACCTGTGCCCGTCTGGTATTTTGGTGACTCGTTGTGAATTGGACTGCCCCCAAGTGGGAGCAGAGGTGCAGTATGGGGTGTGTCAGTTGCGATCAAGCAGCGCATTGAAATTTTGGTGCCAAGCCTGCGCTGCCCACCTGCTCAAACCAGGTCAACGGCACGTGGCACAAAACGCTGTCATGTTTTGTGCTATTTTTGTGGCTTTACCGAGCGATGTTGGCCAATTTGACTTCAATTGGGATCGTGGAGTCGGCCGCATCCTCTATAGATGTCAGGGATTTGCTGGTGGATGCCCCCCCGCTCCTGTAGCCAAGCTGTCCCTGCGGTTTGCTGCTAACTTCTGTTTGGCATTGAATCTTTTCCTACATTGGACAACAATTCTCCTAGGACCAAGAACAACATGGTAACCAAATGTGTCACCTCCTTCCGATCTAATTTAATTTAAGGTGCCGTATATTCGCTCGTGACAGTCGCTCCACTGCAAATGTCATGGTAAACAACGCAATTCTTTATTGATCCCTGGAGGAGAAACAGTCATTTATCTTAGCTCCCATTCACAGGGAGGTCAGAGGTCAGAGGTCAGGGTCAGGTACGAAACAACACCTCTGGATCTGGTAGGGATTCAGTGTCTTGCTCAAGGACATTTCAGCAGGACAGATGCTTGCTGACACAGAAATGGAATCAATAGACCCAGTTGACAGTTTGTGTTTGTTTGCTTACAATTCCTAATTTCGTTAACCATAACATTTAGTCTCCCTCCTGTTTGCTGGTTTCACACTGTGACCGGTCACTTTTATGCCTACATCCTGGACTCCCAAAACACATATGTGACCTACCGTTGTGTTGTTGCATCATGTTGTCTTGTGCACCGTTTTGTTTCGTCTTATGTTTACTCGTTTGGAACGTGCCACAACCCCGGAAAGTTTTTTCCTTTGTCTGTGCACTTGTGGAAGGAGGACTGACAATAAAGTTGAATTGAAAACCTAAAAGAAAAAATATGAAACATCCCACAGATTTTGGATTGATTCCTTGCCTAAGCCATTTGAATGACTTTCAGTTGTGTATTGCCCTTGCATAAGGTTCCAATAGCCATAACTCTGCCCCTAGAGGATGTTGTTTGGTCATAGACAGTGATCAATTTTCCATTCTTGGGTAAAAGCCAGGGGAAACCCTGTTGCTGTGTGCCTGTGATAGATTATTCCATGGCTAACCCTCACCCTAGTGCAGGAGGCATCACATAATATCCCTTTCCACAACTCCTCCACACACCATGTACTGCATCAATAAACATATCGCCTCAACTTTTTGTCAGGCTCACAAATATCACAATATCCTGCACGTTTTACCACAAATTATCACTGAAAAGGTGCAAGCATCTTTGCTGGGAACAAGAAAAAGTGGCCAGTAAACTGTGATTAAAAAGAGGTACTTACAGAATCTGGCCAGAAGGTGGCAACACTGAGTCATTCTGCAGCTAGGGAAGCATCCCAAGCTCACTACACCAAAAATCAATTGCTCTTCCATCCTGTTTTTTTTATGTTCGTCTGTTTTCCACCCAAGTTGGGCTGAAAGTCATCGAATAAAGTGATTGTGTGAAACAAGTTGTGAAATACAGTACTGTGCAAAAAGTCTTAGGCATATGTCAAAGAAATCCATAAAGCGAAGATGCTTTCAAAACTAATGAAATGAAAAGTTTCTGAATATCAAAAATTTACAATAAACAGCAGTCTACTGACACACTAATGTAGAAAACAAATAAACATCTAAGACTTCTAAGAAATTCATATAAAAAATCTAGACTTTTGCACAGTCCTGTACATTCTGCTATATTCCTGGAAAGTGACCCATTTGTAAAATTCTGTGATATTCCCTGACTTTCCCAGAAAATGTTCAAATTCCCTAGCTTCCCCTGTCTGGAATACACCTCTCAAAACACACACAAACTGTGTGTGCGTGTATGTGAAGGGGTGTGATAGAGAGGAAGAAAGATTTTTTTTTGTTATGGTTGTGGAGGCAGCTGTTATGTGTTTGCTTTGGTAACACAGGAAAATCCTATCCTGTCAGTACATCTCTTTGAATTCAAAATTAAATGAACTGAAATGAACAGAAATGAGAGACAAAAGAGCAAGGAAGAGGTAGAGAGACGTAGGGGGGAGGCAGGAAAGTCCATGCCTGCAGGCAAAGGCCAGTTGGCACCCCAACACAGGAGAGGAGAGGTTTACCACACACACACACACACACACAGCACACACACAATATGCAGCCCTCTTATAAACACACATGCGTGCACACACAGATCGGGAGGTGTTAAAAGTAATTTTCTTCCTGATGAAAGGCTCAGCTCAACCACCTTCAGAACTCACTTCATCTGTCTGTACAGGACTAAGTGCATGTGTGTGTGTGTCTCTGTGTGTGTGGTAGTGAAGGAGAGAGAGGGATATAGAGAGACACAGACACAAAGACAGAGACAGAGAGAGAGAGGTAGAAAGGTGTGTAGTAACCACATAGTTGTTGTAACTTGAGCTTCTGACTAATAGCAGCTCCATAAACATTCCTGCCCTTCAACAGGGTTCACCTGAGAACAGCACAGAGACCTGTTGAAGTGCCCCTGAGCCAAACACAGAAACACAAAGAGCCAACAGGCCCGTATTTAAGGCTGGAAAATGTGGGCTAGCAATCATGTTGGCAATGACGGCAGTAATTCTCTCCGTTGGGCTTCTGTTACACTTCAGACGAGTTGGTGCAAATGCTAGGAGAGACAAAACTGCTAGTAAAAGCACCAGAGAGAGATTGCATTCACCTCTCTGCTTAGTAAAGATTTTTCATAACGTTTGTTTCCAAATTCTATAATTGTTCGGTTGTAAAAGCGACAAAATGTAGCTAATGTCCCGATTCATTTTTCTGCTCCACGATACGTATTGTCACATTTTTGTATTGCGATGTATTGAAGTTAGATATATTGTCCCATCCCTAGCCAGCAGTTTATGTGCCTTATGTCTCCAGTTCCTCCTGGGGGGTCCCTTGGTGTTCCCAGGAAATATAGTCTTCCCCAGCCTTTCCTGGATGTGCCCCACAGTCTCCTTCCAGTCAACGCCCAGCAGACCTCCAATGCAAGGTCCCTGGGGGGGGGGGGGCATTCTTACCAGGTGCCCAAATCACCCAAACTGGCTCCACTCAATACCAAGGTCCACCTGGATCTCTGAACACCTCACCCTATCTACCCAGAGCTCGTGGAGATAGGTGAGGGGCGGAACCAAGGTTATTATAGTTTTGCATTTTTCATTAGTTTTTATTTTTATGTCGCTTTGACTTTTTGTTTTCCATTTCAGTTTAGTTTTAATTCGTTTCTAAAGCGGGTTTGCTAGTTTAGTTTAGTTTTTATTTTTTTGAAAATGCTTAGTTTTAGTTTAGTTTTTATTAGTTTCAGTGTTAGTTTTAGTCTTTTTTTGTAATATGGGGTATTTGTCAGGGGCGAGATTCAAAAAGGTAAAAAAAAAAAAATAAAAAAAAAATTGGAAGATAGATTTCATACCCACCCAAAATACTAGGCTTATGTATAAAATAAATTGACAAAGATGAAAACTAAAGACATTTTCTCTGTAATTTTAGTTTATCTTAGTTAGTTTTGTAAACACACAATACAGCTTCAGTTAGCGTTTTTTTGTAAAGCCTCGTTTTTATTCTTTTTTCAGTTAACGAAAATGTTTTTTCACACCTAGTTTTCGTTATTCTGTTAGTTTTCGTTAACGATAATAACCTTGGTCGGAACACAGGTTGACATAAATCGAGAGCTTTGCTTTGTGGCTTAGCTCTCTCTTCACCTCCACCACACAATACAATGCCCACATTACTGCAGCCCAATTGCGACCTACAGTTCATCTCCAGCATGGCATCATTTGTTTGCAGTAATTACACCAAGGTGTCACAATTAATTTGACAATGATATATTGATGTTTTAAAATGATACATGTAGCACCTTGAAGAAGTAAAAAAAATATATATTTAAATGCGCATAATGCCTTTGGATATGTGGAGGGACGTTTCCTGAAACTAATCCAACTATATTTCATTTTGCACTCTGTATTTCTGAATCATATTTCAATAGGCAACATATGATGGTCGCTGACCCTGTAATGATACAGTGAAGAAGTAGTATGCAATATAAATTAAACGGAAGAGCTTAAAACATGTAATAATTAAAATACAAAACACCAAAATGGTTGTATGGTGTTCAGTTTTCATCATGAAAAGGTCACTCGTAATCTAAAATTTCACGTAATTGTCATTACCCATAATGCCAAAATTACCCATAAAATTACCCATAAGAAACTCCAGGAACAATGTTTTCAAAATATTTCCATGATATCCCATTGATTTCACAAGTTAAATAAAGTTAAAATGTAGTAGTTAATTACATGGTCCCTAAAGGAGCCTAAAGCAGTAGTTTCCTACCTGGTAACATCAAACACACGTCAAAACATAGTAAATCACAAAATATCCGATGTGGGGCTGTGTGTGTGTGTGTGTGTGTGTGTGTGTGTGTGTGTGTGTGTAGTACACTGTATCTCACTCCAGACAAACATAAGTACGTAGACAGACATCAACCTACTAGACTGCAGTATTCCAATTTACCTATGGGCCTGTCTCATACAAGACAGCGAATGAGAGAGAAAGAGTGTGTGTGTGTGTGTGTGTGTGTGGTGTGTTTTCTGCTCTGATTAAAGAGAAGAAAGGCAGGAATGCTGTGAATAAAGGTCTTATTCTCCTGCCCACCACCACAAGCGCACACACACACACACGCACACACACCGATACCACAACCACTGGAGGCTATGGAGGAAGTGTTCCATTATAGAGATGAGAGGCACCACTCTCTCTATTATCAACCAGCTAGTTATGTCAGCATTTACTGTGTTGTTCTCCTCTACTTAAAACACACACTGACCAAGTCTGGGATACAAAAAAAATACATGTCCAGAATAGAGTTGCATGATATACTGATACTAGAAAATAGGGATGTCCAACAAAAATCCACCAGGTAGGATTCCCAGGCTTTTTTTTTTAATCCCTACTAGAAAAGTATCACGATATCCAATTGTTTTTAGTACCGATACTTTTAGAATAATTGTCTGATGTGTATTTTTTATTGAGTTGAGCGGATGCACAACCAAAGCTGTGTGTGTGTGTGTGCGCACATTTTGAATGCATAGTATGTAGTTTAGCATTTAGTCTCCTAGTCCGGGTGGCCACTGAGCTTTTCCGAATGTGTAAAAAAAAACTATTTAAGGTATTTTCAACAGGAGAAGCTGGTCGCTTTTGTTCTGTTGTGTGTGAGACAGTTCCATCTTAAAGCAGTATTCCACTTAGTTTTAACATGGGGGGTTATTCATCAATATCAACATCAATAAAAATGCTATTTGGCGAAATGAGATTCTAAAAAATATGACCAAACGTCAATAGAACATCACAGCAGCGGGATATGTTGTTGAATATGTTACGTTTCCAGGCTATTTTCGTGGCCTCGTTCAAATGAATTGTAAGTAAAAATCTCAATGCTACAAACTGATCTTTGCATCTGATCTTTTTTATTATGGTTTTCATGGCGGACAAGTGCCAAAACTAAGTGGAATACTGCTTTAAGACTGTGAGTGTGGGTTAGGGCTGCACGATTCTGGATACAATGAGAATCTCCATTTTCTGGCTTAGAATTGAGATCACGATTCTCTCTCACGATTCTTAAGCAAAACAATTTTGAATATAATTTTTTTACTGCACTCTTTCGCCTGATACAGACAGAAACAACCAAAAATTTGATAATGACTATAATGGGATAATGGGACTGTCACGTCAACTTTGCGGGTCACATGGGCTCCACACAGTAGCCTACACACACAATGTAATTATATTGATTGAATTCAATTGATAACCGCGTGTCGGCCTTTCAAAGATATGCGCTTGTTTTTTAACAGAAAAAAATAGCCTAATTCAAATGCCTGATGAATCAAACACATCTCTCTTACAGTGTCAGGCTCATCCCATGTGTGTCTACATGTCTCTCTCTGGATTTGTTTTCCTTTCTGCCCGCTCTGCATGTGCACACTTCGTCACGTGGTGAAACGCAGTGGTTGTCACTTGTTAGGAGCGCTTGGTTTGATGCAACAGATGTCCCTGATGAACATGCGGCAGAATTCGCTGTCATTAAGGAATGAGATCGCGGTATCGAGGTATGAATCGAGATCGCGATTTTAATACGATTAATCGTGCAGCCCTAGTGTGGGTTATTTTGTGGGTCTGTGCACTGACTGACTGACTAAATTAGGAAGCTAATTAAATAAAACAAATTTCTATGAAGTAGCTCCGTTATGAGCAAAGCCTTACTGTTCTTCTGCCTTGCCCACCATGTTGATGTCCCCAAAAACAGCCCAAAGGACAGATATCTATCAGTCAATAATTCTGTCTGTTTTTTTTCTGATGGATCAGTATGACTTTGTTTTTAATGGAGAGCAAAGGTCCAAGCAAAAATCAAAGCCAAATCTATTCAAGACCAATGTACACTCTGAGCTGATAGTTTAGTGGCCTACGACTAATAATTTTAATAATTTGTCGAATCATGGGTTGACATTCAGACCAATTCGTTAAAATGGCCAGCGGTTTTTAAAGTTACTGGCCTGAACACTAAATGACAGGGGCATGAGAAACATTTTTAGTCCTACATCTAGCTAGCTAACTATAGTACTTTCTATAACCTGTTGCTGTCCTGACTCATAACCAAAGAAAGCAACCAAATATTGTCCATTTTTGATCACCAGATTTTTTTTTTTTACCTTACTGGTTGTTGTATTTTGTGGTTTGAGTAGGGTATTTTCTCCTACTGCTGGCTGTGTGGTTCCAACATTTCCTACTGCTTCAGGCTGCTTACTCGGTTGTTTTCTGATCATAAACTACTCTATACATTTTTCTCACCCAGAAAACACTGGAAAGAATCTCCCGGTTACAGGCTCCCACAAATCACCTACGGTGGCCCATGGGGAACAGTAGAGAGTAGTAGGGATGGGCCAGAAGAGTCGACTGGTCAGTCAACAGCCAACTATTCGCCTAATTTCACCAAGTTTAGATAATAAATCTGCTCCTGGGGGTGTCACCCGATGCGCAAACTGTTCCCAGAATACCAAGCTGAATTCCTTGTATGTGCATATGTATTTGCCGATAATAAATCTGAGTCTGAATCAACATCCAGCATCGTTACTGGAGTCTTCAAAACAGCCAACATGACCATAACCAGGGCTCAACATTGCCATTTTCCCGCTGGCCAGGAGGCATAAGCCTATTTCCAGGCATGTGAACATTCAAGCTTTACACCCTAAAAAACAAATGACAGTAATAACAGGTCAGATAATTATCATGGGAATAAAAAATACCCAGGTGACATTCTGCAGCACATCAGGGAGAAAAGGATGTCAGAATAAGAAGTTTGTGACAGGACTTATCCGAGCGGGTGGATGGAGAGAGGTGGTAATGAAAGAAAGAGAGGGAGAAAGAGAAAGAGAGAAAACAAAACAAAGGAAGCAAGAAAGAAGGAACATCTGAAGTCACATCAGCCCTTTAACAAAAAACAACAGTCAACTGACTTTAATCTGAAACCACGATTTCATAGCTACCCATCTATGATTCATAAGATGTGTCAGAATGCCTCCTTCAATATCCTAGCGTCAAACCTTTAACACACCCTGTGCAAATTATTCAAAATTTTGTCAAAGTTAGAAAAGTCACGACAAACGAACATTATGTCATCCCTGCCATCAGGGGACATTTATGCAACCGGTTCCAATTCACAAACGCACCCAATAATTCACAACATCACTGGCAGAGATTTCGAATATTAGATAAAAGTCTCTGTCACTGGTTAATCTGCCTGACTCGCTTATGCCATTTCCAACCTTCAAAGCACCCAGTGTCTCCTATACGGCATACATAGACTGCCATCCCAAACCTGTGTGATTCAAGCAAGGAACTACCAAATGTCTGAAAAATCCTGCAATAAGCAATATCAGACCTTATAACCAATCCTGAAACTAAGGTGTGCTATGTGGAGGTTTCATTGAGACATAATGATATAAACAAATATCCACACAGCAGCCAGCTGTGTTGCCGTTTTCACCTCTTTTCTAAAGCTTGTTGTCAAATTCCGCTCTGGAACAAAGCTCCTCTCGGGCCATTCAGTAGCTTTTCATTTTTTTAAAAACTAGCTTGGCACCTGCCTCACTTTAAAAGCGTCGCTCACTTCCTCCCATTCCTGAAAATCCTCCTAATGGTGGAGACAATGAAGCGAGCGAGTAGCCTAAACTTGTTGAATTAGTAAACTTGCTACCTACCTCTTCTCTTGTCATTGTGGGACATGTAACCTTCAGCGGGAGAAAGATCTGTCAATGTGAGACTGGTAACTGGCGACTCTTCTCCGTAGGTACATTTAGCTTAGCTATTAGCTTTTATACATGTGTTGCGGTTTCCATTGCCCTCTAGTGGTCAGAAAATTGTCCTTACTGATTCTCAGGCTTAACAGAATCTTAAAATGTGAGCACCTCTATGAATAAAAAATCATGACTTGAGACAGATTGTTGTTAAATGTGAGTGTGTGTCAGACTAAATGTCTTCTAATGTATGGTAAGCATTAATGTCATTATCAATAAAAGACTAACTTTTCGCTATTGAGCACAAACTACAACCCAATGGGCGGTATAATAATAAATCGAGCAAAGCACAACAGCAGAAGTGCAAACGTGTGCAGACTAAAAGGTCTTTACACACAAAGAAACAAAGCAAATAAACAACACAAAATTGCCAAACATATGCAGCTGAATTCGACAGACCAAATATATTCACACCAAACACGATTAATTTTGCAAATAAATTATATCGTTGTTTTTTTTGTTTTTGTTGTTTTTTTAAAATGCGCTACAAAAAAATGGTCAACATCAAGTGATGATGACCTGGTCCTGCTTTTGCTCAGTAAAAAGAGGAAAATTAAATATTTGGGTACAACCAGTATTGAGGAGGAGGAGAGAGCATGGAGAGTTTAGGCATACAGATTAAGCTCATGTGCTATATATTCTGTTGATATGCAAGGTTGCATTGACTGGATATAAGTTCTAAGAATATTATCGACATGCGAATAAATTGCCCTTGGTAAAGACCTTAACTAGCTAGTTAGCTAGTGTATGGCAAACACTGTTCATAAGCAAACTAGACTACACTTGCAAAACATGCACACTTTAGTTTGCACATGTTACACTTAGGTAACTATCCAAATGATTTTTGATGGTTTGATGATTAATACACAATTTGACCACTGTCTGTCATAGTTTAACAACTGAGGTAAACCGACCTACCTTACTGAAACACTGCAAGCCAAATGTTTGTCCTTATCCTCCTTACGGCTTAGCATCTAGGTTATCACCCCTAGGTTATCAATTCTTGGCCATTCATGTTGTCAAGTCAGAATGAACTAATATATCACTGGGCTTGGATTCTCAAAGGCCACTGGCCACTGGCCCATGGCCCTGCAAGACAAACCAAGACCAACCCAAGAATATAACCAAATGTAACTATCAGTCAATCCCGTTTCCATTCTGAGAACCTCCTCAGTCGGCTGAGATGCTGAGTACCTGCTGTGACAACAGGCTTAGGCCTACTTTTCTCGCAAACACCTCAACTCTGCTTTGGCACTCTCTAGCTCCATTTCCAACATATTTGTGACCATTTACACACCATTAACAGACCATTGTCATCTGTCTGAGTTGCAACATCAGAACATGCCTCCACACTTTAAATGGGAGTTATCAGGTAACGCAAATTATATGCATGCCAGTGTTAGTTTGTTGTTAGCAAAATTATTGCTTGGACTTGAAACCAGTTACAGGATTCAGTGGACTCAGTGCCATTAGAGAGACAATTGTATGTTAGTAAAAACATCCAAGCTTAAAAGCCTGCATTAGACACTGTGACGGGGATGATTATGTGAAAACCCCATTCATTTTCCACTTCGAGAAATAGCTTTAGATCCGTAAGTCCGTATTTGGCCGAGGCTAACACCCATAATGATGACATCACTTACAAGGTCTATAAAATCCACTGTTGGGGAAACACTGACATACTAACTAGAATTCAACTCTCAACCCAATGCTGTTTTCCCGGCTCCAGCAACACCACACCACTAGTCTATCCCTGCAGATGGATGGATAGAAAGAGAATGAGATGTAGAGAGGATAGAAAGGCTACACCAACAGTACAGAACAGACAAGGAACTCTTAAAAAAGGAGCTTAAGTCTACTTTATACAGGGAGCTGACAAAGTATTGCTTGATAGGTCCAGACTAGGCCCTCCTCCTCCCTGGGGTGCGTTCAGCAAATCACAACTGTTACCAAGGCTGTAAAAGGTAGTAAACTACAATCTCCAGTAGATCATCAGTCAACCACCAAAATCAACAAAAATCAATAACCTTTTCAGAAAAGTTTTAATTCATGCTTTTGTCATTTAAACATCCTATCCTCATATAACCTACACTACACACAACCTATACTATAAACTTTATATTGTAAAGTTTTATGCCAGCCTAAAATGGTGGCCAATTCTATTCTGCAAATAAAAAGTTGGGTAAACTGATTTTAGGTGGGTTTACCCTAGTCTGCATCCCTGGCTGTTACTAAAACACTACCTGTAAACCAATTTTAAAAATTAGGCATTTAGCCACTGTCTTACCCTGATTGATTTATAGTAAGTTAAACAAGATAAATCCACATTCATGAATCTCATTATTCCAAGTAGTCTGGTAATCATCCAGTGCAAAGTGCAAACGGTGGACAAATGCACAGAGAGAAATAGTGATGAGAACAAGACATCTGGTACAAAGTCTGCAGACCACTTACAAATCAGAACTTCTTTAGCGATTTAAAGAAATGTTAGCTCACTTTCTATGATGATGTGATTGCTTTTTATAGCCTAATATATGTCTGTTGCAGAAATGTATTGTGCATTTCTTGTTCGTTGGTCTCTCTTGTAAAATACCCCAATCTCAATGAGACTACCCGATGATAACAACACATTTTAAAAAAACACATTTTTAAAAGTCATACTCATCAAGGACGCATCGGCTTGGATTTTGCACTCTTTAAAACAGTTTCAGTTTCAGTGGATTTAATATCACCTGCAAGTGCAAATACTCAGTGCTTCATCTTAGAAGTTGAACAATTGTTTAGAAGCGTTGCAAAACGGAGAGTTGCAAAGTAACAGAGCGGCGCCTCTGAACGCAGCCCAGAAATGGCCCAACAGGCGACGATGATGGGTATCAGTATTATTAGTGTCAATGTCTTGGTGCTGAATGGAGCTGGCAGTGCCGCATACCATCAATGGAAACACACATACACACACACACACAATAATAGTTGGCCTAAACCTAGCCAGACAACGGTCAGCGTAGAGGCCTTACCCAGGTATTTGATGGTGAAGCCCCGGGGCGGGTTGAGGGACCTCCGCATCCATCCCTCCCTCAGCACCTCCAAATGGTCCTCCTTCCCTTGTATCAGCAGCACATGTTCGTCTATCCATCCCAGGAAGAAGGTCTCGGACACAGCCTCGGTAATCCGCTGGTTCCACACGTGTTGCTGGGTATTTTCCGCTTTGAAATCGGCGAATATTTCGTAGCCGGTGTGGTGTCTCGGCAGCTCGTCGCTCTCTGACACCCCGGCCGCCCCCCCTGCCTCCCCAGCCCCGACCCTGGACAGCACTATAGCCAGGGAATGGGGGGCTATCTGCAGGAAAGACTCCATTGTCGTGTCGGTCTTCCTAGCTGGCTGCCGAATGCAATGTTATCATCGTATTAACTATCATCAGACACCGTTCGGCTCCGTAGAAAATAAACAGTCCATGTTAGCTAGCAGGGTGTCTAGCTAGTGGCTAAGCTCTGCAGCAGCCGCATAGCCTGTGACTGTGTCCGTGAAGCTAGCCCGCTAGCCCCCCTTAGCTGCCTAGCCTAATATGAAACACATTCCTCCACCTTTACGGTCTTTCTTCCTCTCCGAACGAAATATATCGCCGCGTAAGCGGGGACGGCATTTAGTAACGATTCATTTCGAGCGCTTCCCACTCGAAACATAAGATGACATTCGTGATTTTCGTTTTAAATTGGGAAGAGAAAACGTCGTTGATACCTTTCTAGGTAGGTTAGCTAGCTTGGTGCTAACGTTAGCTAATGAATTCACCCAGGCAACGGATGCGGCGCGCGACGAGCCCCCCTTTTCTCGTCGCCAGGCAGTAACCGGGTCTCGTGGGACACCTGTCCCTCTTTTCCCGCTATTCGCCGTCAACGGGGAACGAGATGTCGTTAGTCGCCGGTTAAAGTTGTCCTGTATTGTGCCTGGCAAGCTCCGGTAGAGTGGGTTATTGTGTATGAACGGAGCTGGATGCAGGTCAGTCAGCCAGGTACGGTGATAGCAGGGATACGGAGCTGTGTCAAGGTAGCAAGAATGAAAACATAACTTTTCCGGTCAAAATTTCAAAATAAAACGTATCAAACAATACTCGTTGCAACAGGTAGGTTTTTTGGGTTTTGTTTTGTTTTGTTTTGAGTAATGCAAATATTAATATTTTCCCATATATTATATTTGGGTGCCCTGCCCAGAGAAATTATTAATGCACAATATCATATCATATCCTCATTTTGTTTAATATTTGCTGGCACTTTCATTAGTTTGTACCAGCAATTTCATTCCACAGACATGCAGGTGAGGTGAATTGGAAACTCCATATTGCCCATATAATAGGCATGAATGTGAACGTGCGTGTGTTTGATATAGTAGGCCTACGGTAGCCTATAGGCCTATGACATGTATATGATATCTAAAGCCATTTGAGACATGCCTGTAATGAAGGACTATATAAATAAACTTGACTTGAAATACTTAAAGCTTGTGCTGGATTTAGCCCATTCAGCAAGTTTCAAGCTGATTTCACCCACATGCCTTAATTAGTTGAATTGCGTTGATTTAGGTTATTTAATTAGCCTGATATTTTGTAGAATAAAAATATTCACGCTTTTGATAAAGTATAATGCATATTCATTAATCACAATTTACTTAAGGTAAATAACATACCAAATGAGTTATCAAGACATATTGACAAGCAAGGCATTGTTTTTTGTAAGAAATATTGACAAAGATAAGGAGAGGTAATGGGATCTGCCATAGGGATGTTATGGACTTTATACTCAGAGACGGGCTCTAATTAAATATGCACATCTTATATAGCCTATTGAGCACACACAGTAGCATTTTCACGCACATGAATTAATACAATACAATACAAAATATATTTCCCCCCTCAGGACAGCCAATGTGCCTTTAGCTGTATGTTATATTTGCTTCACAAAACTAGTGGTAATGATGGAATGGGAGTATGATAGTCAGCTAAACCTGCAGTAATAAGTTAGCCAATGTTCATATACTACATATAGACTACTACGATATATACAAAGCTAACAGCCAGCTAAAGAAAACAACATTAAATCTTAACATTCCCCCTTTCCCTGCCAAAGTCACTTGCGAAAACTAAACATTGAATATTTTTTAGTATCTATTCTACAACTATAGTTTTACTCCATACTTAATCTAACAATTCCATTCAGAAGTTTCATGCAATTTTTACTGCTTTATTCTGTTCTGCTGTTTTCCAAAAGTAACAAATTGTACGCTTTTATTTTGGAGGCCAAATTGTCTGATTTATGGTCTCCTTCGAGCTAACTCCAGCTGACTTGATGCAGCAGGGAGATCACACACACACACAAACACACACACAGAGGCAGGTACCTCTAGTAGGGATGTGGACTACTATCATTTATGCTGGGGTTAGCCAGAAATAGACAGGAATATAAACTATTTTGCTTCCTTCAAAACAAAAGCCTAAAATTTCTCACGGAAAAACAACAGACGAGTGGAAAGAGTAACAAAATATCCTATTCAAGTTGAAATACCGAATTTTTAATGAAGATGAAGTAAAATTACTGGTCTAAAAATCTACTCAAACACAAATAAAAGCGTAGCTAATTTAAAATACTCAAGACTAGGCCTAAAAGGTACTGAGTTACTTAAAAAAAAATACAAAATAGCATGCATAAACAAAGTAAATCCTGAATCAACACAATTTATTGTGTGACAATAAATGAAAATGCTAATCAATAACGTCACGTGTGTAACTTATATGTTTCTCTTACCATTAGCTGGCAAACAAGCAAGCAAGGCTTTCTGGCTAATGTTAATTTGCTACTATTAAATACTACTACTAAATGTTCACGTTAAACATTACATTTAGCTAACATTTCCTCCACATGCTAAATTGTACACAAAATTTGTACTCTGCAATAAATATAATTTAAAATGTATTAGAATGTAGATAGATTTAAAATGGATAAGTACAAGTACACAAAAAGCAATAACAATAGTAATTTTAATTTGTTAGTTCCAGTGTCAAAGATGCACATCAATTGATATTACTTGCTCAGGCTCTTTGTCAGGTCAAACTTTTGCTGAGCGCACCACACCTACAGAACACGAATGGATGCAACAGTCATTCCCATTCAAATCAATGTTACTGGATGGTCGGAGTGGCGGCCATTTTTCCCACGGCACAGCCAAGGCAGTCAGTCAGTCAGTCAGGTAACGCTTACTGAGATGTCGCTTCGTGAGATGGCCTCTAGAGGGCGTCTTTGACTAAGAAATGGCCTCTCACCTATGGGCTAAATGCCACATTCAGTCACATACACTGATAATGCCATATTGGATCTCACACACTGAGTTACACTCTCCGCTGTCAATTTCCAGACATCCACATCTTCTGCTGTCCTGCAAACCTTAACGGTAGGTAACGTTATTACCTGTGGTATTCACGTTAAGTCACGGTGGAATATCATTTCCTTTGTCAAAGACAATGGAAATGATAATTTCTCCAAAAAGTAGCAATAGTTCGCCAACAATTACTCATGGAGGAAATGTTGAAACTGTCCAGACTTATAAATATTTGGGAACTGTGTTTGATAATAGATTGAGATTTAATGAGAATACAGAAGTTATTATAAAAAAAAAAATCCCAGGCACGTTTGTATGGTCTACGCAAACTTAACTCTTTTGGAGTTGATAGGACAATACTGAAAACATACTATACATCATTTATTGAAAGCATTTTAACATTTTCTTCTATTTGGTTTACATCCCTTAGTCAAAAAGACAGGAACCAACTGCAACGAGTTGTCAATATTAGTTCAAAAATTATTTGTGAAACACAGAGATGCCTTGCACAGTTGAACTCTAAACAGACCCTCAAGAAATCATACGCTATTATTAATGATCCGTTACATGTCTTACACAAATCTTTTGTATTGATGCCTTCAGGAATGCGTCTCAGAAGCCCCACTTGCAGTACAAATAGGAGAAAATTTGGTTTTACCCCTGAAGCAATTAGACTGGTAAACAGTAAATGTAAAAGCGATGGTTCCCTCATTCAGCACCCCAATGTTAAAGAGATGCTTACCTGAGTCAGTACTTAGACCTGTTTATGCAACATACATGCACCTGTGCTTAATAACTGATTCTACCTCCAATTTATTAACTTGGTTTTAAAAAAGTATTAGATTCTGTCTTATATATACACAGTATCTTTTAATGTATTTATTCATTTCACTCATTTATCTAATTTCTATTTTGTATGTGTATGATGAATATGATGAATGTGTGCTGTTTTTGTTGTCCTGCTTCAAAGTAAAAAAAAAATGTCGGTAACACTTTATAATAACCATCATTAATAAATGGTAAATTGATAGTTAATTAAACTTTAGTTAATAGTTATTTTACTGTTAACAAACAATGAAATGATCATTAATAATGTTTACTAATTATTAGTAATGCTATAATTTATGTTATTTTATTATTAGTTTGTGTAATATAAAATAATTTGTTTATAAATGATATATTGTATCATAGCTGATAAGAGACGGTAAAAAGGGTAAAAAGCTATGATACAATATATAATTTATAAACAAATGATTTTATATTACACAAACGAATGATAAAATAACATAAATTATAGCATTACTAATAATTAGTAAACTTATTAATGATCATTTCATTGTTTGTTAACAGTAAAATAACTATTACCTAAAGTTTAATTAACTATCAATTTACCATTTATTAATGATGGTTATTATAAAGTGTTACCAAAATGTCTAACCCTGGTATAACATTGGGATGGCTGTAGGTTTTCCAGGTCAGTTACTTATTGAATTTATACTGTATAGTCTGTTTCTTCTTTTTTTCTATGAAGTATCACCATTATGAGCAAAGCTAGGCTACTGTGTTTCTGCCTCTCCACCATGTTGAGGTTCCAAAACAGCCCAATGGACAGAAATCTATCCGTCAATAATTCTGTGTTTTCCGACGGATCGGTGTGGCCGCAGCTAGTGGAATTCAACACATGCGCCGTGGGCCTGTACAGGATCTGTATTTGTTATGTGTATTGCTGGGCTAGCTTCCGGATACAGGAAAAGCAGGCGGAAGTAAACAAGTCGCCATTACTGCGGTGGCATCTCAGTAGTACACCCGCTTAATAACATTGTTTTGTAGGCGAACTCTCCTGAGGATTTTACACTTATTTACCTTTTTTATACAACTGAAGAAAAGACACCGCACACCCGGTATAAGGCTTGGTTGAGGTGCTGGAGATGGAGAATTATAGACTTGAAAAAGGCATCCGCACACTCAAAATATGTGCAAAAATTATGTATTGAGACCTGCTTGCACCATCTTACTTATCACCTCTAGTCACTCATATACCTGTTAGGGCTCTACGATCACAAAATGCCGGTCTCCTGACTATTCCAAAAATTAATAAAACATCAGCAGGTGGCAGGGCTTTCTCTTACCAAGCCCCTCTTCTCTGGAATCGCCTTCCTATCCAAATTCGAGAGGCTAGCTCGGTTGACTCATTCAAAAGTAAACTCAAAACAAATCTATTCGCATTAGCCTTCAACCACATTTAGTCTGCCCTAAATACTAAACTACGGTTATCCAGCTTATATTCAGTTTTATGTGCGCATGGTTACATATATGTACTGTATGTTACATATTTTTGTGTTTTCATCTGTATCCAGGTATGAATGTACAGGAGTTTTATGTGCATATTGTGTATTGTTGTATTTTATGTTTTATATGTAGTTTATCTCACTTTGTACATTTTTATATATTTTGCTAATGTTGCTCATTATTGTTTTATTTTATGTACAGCCCTTCTTCAAGGCATCTTTATACATTATACAACTTTGACAAAAGAACGATGTTTAGGAGATCAGGTAGAACCTGACCTAGTCTATATCTTTCCTTGGGCCCAAATAACATGTTTTCCGTCATGATCCCTATTAGTAGAAACCATAACTAACCATAGCTAGCCGCCTGCTCCGTCCGTCCGGTAACAACCGGTTGCCCCCTCCCACTCTACTGCAATAGAAACCTAGGGGTACATGTAACAGTCTTTGAAAACTATGCTAAACGTCGTTTTGCAAAACACAACGCTCTCAGTATAATCAGAAATATAATCAAAAACAGATGCAAACACAGACTTCTAGCTAGCCAGCTACAGTTTTGTAAACAAATCCACATGTAAAGCCTGCCAGACACATATCCCTCCGCGAATGCAGCAAAAACGACAGCCAGAAGAATGCCACGGTCTCCAAAAATAACTGCTGACAGAAAGCTTGTTGATTTTTTTTTTTTTTTTTCAAGATAACATACTACCCAGATTACCCAGTGGTTGTTGTTGCCATGAATGACACATAATACCAACATTGAAAGACCAGCTATTTAGCTGGACTACATTATAAATGTGTTTAGAGTGATTTTAGGAGGTAAATGGCAGTTTAGTTAAATCCACTGGCCTGAAAAGTACCCTTCATCTATTTAATGTGACACATAATAATTGAGGACTTGGAATGTAACGTTGGAGCTGTATTATGTAAAAATTGCTAACTTATCTTTGACTTATTCCAAGGTCATGATGTGACTCCTGGATTAGATAAATGTAGAGTAGCGAAGCAGCTCCACTTTCATTTGTGAGTTTGACAACAGCAATTAAATTGCAGAACCACAGTCATGGGTTAAAAATGTAAAAACATCTATTGACCCAACACAGCTTTTATATTTTCACTACAACACTGTCTCTGTCCAGCTGTCTTAAATGCGCTGCATACAGTGTTGACTGTAGTACCACTTACAATTCTCTACAGAATTAAAACAATACATTTATTGTTTTAGAGATATAATTGGCATTGATATCTTTTACTGAGGAAAAATAGAAGGCAAAGGGTAGGGTGTTGGGCGGTGGGTTGCAAATGGGTGTTGGGGTGTGTCTGGGGATGGTGGGCAGTAAATGGGTGTAGGGTGTAGGGTAAGGGTGTGTAGGGGAAAATGTTGGATGATAATGGGAAATGTGCACATTTACAGGCATGTGCGCACATTTACCAAAGTTAAGTTTGTTTGTGTGTGTGAGAGCACAGGTGTCAGTGTGCTCAGGTTCTTGGCTTGAAGCAGCTCAAGAATATGTTGAATATGTCACAAGAAACTCCATCTTCTCCTGTTTCTTCTCCTGTTTCTTCTCCTTCCTCTGTTTTGGGGTCAGGAGCTTTATGAATCTTCTGAGCATAGAAGGCTTCCTGGACCTTTTGTGCAGTTTTTCTTCAACCTTTCTTGTCTTCCTCTCTAGAGCCTCCCACCTCTGCCTCTCTGGTGTTACATTTGAGGGCCTCTTTCTCCATTTCGCAGGCCTTGAGCTTCATGGCCTGCTCCCCCCCTTCTTGGAGGAGAGCCTCCTTCTCCTCCTCCTCTGCCTTGAGCTTGATGGCAATCTTCTCTTTGCTCAAGGCCTTGTCTTGCTGGAGCATCTTCACATTCTCCATTTCTTGGAGGAGGACCTTCTTTGCCTCCTTCTCTGCCTTGAGCTTGATGGTAAGCTCCTGGGAGCTCAAGGCCTTCAAGCCTTTGAGCATTTTCAGCTCCTCAGTTTCTCGGTGAAGTGCCTTCACCAGCTCCAAGGCCTTGAGCTTAATTTTACGCTCCTGGTTGCTCAAGGCCTTCTCTTGCTGGAGCATTTCAGTGAGCCATTTCTTTGTGGACAGCTTCCTTCTTATAGTGGAGGGCCTCCTTCTCCTTCTTCTCTGCCTTGAGCTTGGTAGCAAGCTCCTGACTGCTCAAGGCCATCTCTTTTTCAGCTCCTCCATCTCTATGCGGTGTGCCTCTTCCATCTCGGCCTTGTGCTTTAATTTCATGGCCTGCTTGTGGGTGCTGTGGAGCTTTTCTTTAAGCTTGTCCATTTCTCAGACTTGATGGCCTGCTCCTCCAGTTCTTGGTGGAGGGCATCATTCTCCAGTTCACAGACCTTGAACTTGATGGCCTGCTCCTCCATTTCTTGACAGAGGGCTTCCTTCTCGGCATCACAGGCCTTCAGCTTCCTGGCTAGCTTGTAGAGGCTCAAGGCCTTCTCGCTGTGCAGCTCCTATATTACCTCCGCCAAGGAGGTTATGTTTTCGGTGCCGTTTGTTTGTTTGTTTGTTTGTCTGTTAGCAGGATTACGGAAAAACTACTGGCCCGATTTTCATGAAACTTCGTGGAAGGGTGTAGCATGGGCCAAGGAAGAACCCATTACATTTTGGAGCGGATCCGGATTCGACTCATGACCAAGCAATAATAGCACGAACCTTGGCGGTGGTCTGCGCTCTCCGAGTGCCATTCTAGTTTTATTTTATTTTTTTTATAGACATTTGAACTTCACTGCTTCACTGTACAGTACACTATATCCAGAAGTGGAAAGTAACTCAGTACATTTACTCAAGTACTGTACTTAAGTATAGTTTTGAGGTACTGGCACTATTTCCATTTTGAGACTTTGTACTTTTACTCCACTACATTTCAGAGGGAAATATTATACTTTTTACTCCACTACATCTGACAGCTGGAGTTACTAGTTACTTTGAAGAATAAGGTTTTATATGCAAAACATATGATAAGCTCATAAAATATGATGCGTTGTTTGAGTTTAAACTCCCCAACAGTATATGGAGCAGTTAGACCTACAACATTAAAATACTTCTTACAGGTTAATGCATCAATAATTTAACACTCTGAAACTGGCCATTCTTCAGAATGAGTACTTTTTACTTTTGATACTTAAGTACATTTTACGGCTAATACGTCCATACTTTTACTTAAGTAAACCTTTGTTGCGTGTACTTTTTACTGAAGTAAATTTTTACATAAGTAATCTTACCTTTACTTGATTAAAATATCACCAAAGCAACAGTACCTCTACTTGAGTAGGATATTTTGGTACTTTTTCTACCTTGGGTGTATTTACTTGTTAAGTCCATCAGGTGGAGGCAGAGAGTTGTCTTTACTTGATGCTGAGCTGTTCAACAAAACCATAGAGATCCATAGAGGAGCCCTCTGCAGTCTCAGCCATTCACTGTGTTGTGATTGCATGGGAGCAGCCTTCTTTGATGTTTAAAAGCAACGCTAAATAAGTTACTCTAAAATCTGCAGGCAACCATTGATCGGTCGGTCGCTCTGTGGTCACATGGGTGAAAGCGTGCTGCAGAAAGTTAGATTACAGACGAAATGCAATGTCACGAGACTGTTTGACTCTTGGTCATATTGGTGATTTTCTTATAAGTGCTCAGTCAACTACTGGAAAAATAAGCCAAATAAGTGTGATTTCCCACTTTGTCTATGTATAGTATGAACTGCAGCATAATGTCCATGCAGACAGGAAAGTTAGTCTACATGCATGTTAATAATCTTGCTTGTATCAGTTTGATGTCTTTTTAGCAGATGTACACTGTGATAGTCCTTGTAGTAAAATACTCATTCTAGGCTTGCTGTATGAGCTGTGGGACTAAACAAACATCCAATATTATCTTCATCTGTCCATGTAGATTTCACACCCTGAAACAGAGGGACCATGTACCAAAAGGCTAGCGTTTCTTTAAGTGATATGACTGCAAAACCCTCATGTTAAAGCAGACAGGCTGCAAATGAACCACATAGTCACTGTGCCATTTGACATCCAAAGGAAGAGGACTAACTGTTGTAGAGCCTTCAAACTGTGTGCTGCTGTCCAAGCACTGATGGTTGAGCCTCTTTTCAACCTGACTTAGTGAGACTAGTATTACGAGTGAATAAAATACAAAGAAACATGTTGATTAAGGAAGGATTTATTGATTTTTCTTACCTACTTCCCCAGAGAGCAAGCCCATAAAGCTGCTATAGACCAAACCATCCCTATCCATCTCATTCCAGGTAGATGATTCAGTCCCTGTGTTGGTTGTCATACAACTACTTCTCTTTAATTGAGTGTGTGTGAAAGCCAATGAGAAATTTTAAGTTGAGATTAAATCCTTGCCTTTCTCATATTATATCACAGACAGTGTTCAGTGGTAACACGTTACTCAGTAATATGTTACAGTGATACATTATTATTACCATTAAAGAGCAGTGCAACAAATTACTCAATTATTTCAATTTCAGTTGTAATATTACAGTTAAAAAATAAGTCTCAGTTTTGTTATCACCCCGTAAACATTAGATTAATGTTGAGTTTTCCCCAAAACTGCATCCCTTAAATTCTTTGGTGCTGAGCCAAACTGTGTACACCACAAACCAACGTTTCGATCTGATGCATCTTCGTCCGTGCGGACGGCAAGGGTAAGTAAATATTAGAAATAGTGATAATAATGGTGAAGATGAAAAACATGGTGGGTGTTACTCTTCTTTCAGTTAGCAGGGATCAGCTTCACAGCCCCTGGAACATCTTCTCTTGCATGCAAGTATCATAAAACTTCCAATAAAGGCTCAAATTGCCGGGTAAAAATATACATGGCAGAACTAGAAATAGAAAAAAGTCTAAATTTCAGTAGTGTATGTAAGAGGAAAATTTCAGTTGTGTATGTAAGAGGTTAAATTTCAATGGTGTATGTTAGAGATTAAATTTCAGTAGTGTATGTAAGAGGTTAAATTTCAGTAGTGTAAGAGGTTAAATTTCAGTAGTGTAAGAGATTAAATTTCAGTAGTGTAAGAGATTAAATTTCAGTAGTGTATGTAAGAGGTTACATTTCAGTAGTATATGTAAGAGGTTACATTTCAGTAGTGTAAGAGGTTACATTTCAGTAGTGTAAGAGGTTAAATTTCAGTAGTGTAAGAGATTAAATTTCAGTAGTGTATGTAAGAGGTTACATTTCAGTAGTATATGTAAGAGGTTACATTTCAGTAGTGTAAGAGGTTACATTTCAGTAGTGTAAGAGGTTAAATTTCAGTAGTGTAAGAGATTAAATTTCAGTAGTGTATGTAAGAGGTTACATTTCAGTAGTATATGTAAGAGGTTACATTTCAGTAGTGTAAGAGGTTAAATTTCAGTGGTGTATCTGTGAGCATTTCAATAGTGTATATGAGAATTTTTAAGTAGTATGTATGAACATATAATATTTCAGTCGTGTTTATGAGCCATGGTTTCCCCAATCTTATCACCTTTTATTTCATGAAGTCATTATATACATTACTTTAAGCACAACAGTACAACAATCAGATTTACAAAATCGGGTCAAAATGGCCCCGGATAGTTTTAATGATCAGTTCCATGTTTTGATCGCAGCTATAGGAGGATTGTGTGCACAGCCATCTTCCAATCCATCCTGAATAGCTGCCACTTTTCCTCTATATTTGATCTTTACCCTCATTTGTGTCAATGGGGTCTGAAAGTATGAATGTCTCTGAATGGCTGCAGCAATAGCAATCCCACATTTATCTCAGTAGGAAGGTGTCTTAACTTCCTCTATTTCATGCCTTCATGTGTATTTTATTGGGAAATGTGTTGGGAAGTGGAACATATGATTGCCTCTCAGTTTCTGCAGGATCGTGGAGATGAATAATTGCGGCCAATCTAATTATTTCAGTAAAATAGGACAATTATTTGTATTGAACAGATGTGCAATGTGCAAAAAGCTTACTGCTTTTACATAACATTCTCATGCCTATTTCACATCTGGTATAGTCAGTAACTTTATGGACAACAACTTTGGTCATATTGAAGAATAACAGAGGAGACAATGAGTCCGTGTGTAAAAGCATATTCCTGAACCGGGAACTGGTTGTGGGTTTAAACCAATAATGAATTTAACTAATAATTTATCACATTAACCAGAATAATATCTTGTCAGTCATCAGTCATTGCTTCACTTTGCTCCACAAAAATGTAGCTGATATACGAGGGTTTGGAAGTTTTGGTGCTAAATGGTATCCGATGCAGGGACTTTGGCATAGCTTAGGGTCGAGAGAATTGACAAATCTACTGGTTTCTTGTGGTTGGGTTCAGTTAAAGCAGGACTCTTCTCCACCTCCACCTCCCGCCGCCCAGCTGGATCAGTGTGTGTCTTAAACAGACTGGAAAGCCTGACACACAGACAGGCGGACAGACAGGAAAACAGAGAAATATAACAGTTACATAAACAAAGAGACATGGACAAAAGGTGGGACAATTGCTACTATTGCTTAGCAAAAAAATGTGTTCTTAAAAGTAAAAATCAAGTAAGAGTTTCAGACTCCTCAATATTGATTTTATAGATACAAAGCTTTGCATCTAATACAAAAAAACAGGAAGATTGAAGACATTTCTTGGTTGGATATGCTTCTATATTTCAACTGTGATCAGGCTGATTGGTGGGTATACTGAGAGCCCATAATGCTGTACTTAAAATACCCAGTGAGAGGTGGGAAGACATTCTCAACTACACTACTGAAACCTACCTGACAAGTGGTTTGACGTGGGGAATGAGATCAGGGAGCTCCTGGTCTTTGGTTTCTGGTAGCAAGAGGCTGAGGAGCCCCGATATGATGGTGACTCCACCCATCAGGATGTAGGGGAGGAACTTGTTGTACGTACCTGCAGCAAAAAGTGGGAGACAGGACTCGAACTATTGTGAAACTGGGTGTAGTATTAATTCTTAGGTATCTCTTTGTGACTGACATTGTGACTGACAAGGGTTATTATTGTGAAACTTTTGTTTTATGTATTTTTGTATTGTATTTTATGCTTTTAAATACAATACAGCTGGCAAATATTTTCTACTAAACACCCTATGTTGTGTAATTATTAAGCTCCCAATTTTTATTGCGCTGTAGTCGAACCTCATCTTCTAATACACTATCCCAGTATTTAATTGTTTAATCAAACAACAGTATATGTGTTACATTTGTGTTCGTTTATTTGCTACAAGTGTGATTTTCAGACTTGTTTTTGTTTGTTTCATCACACTCAGGGGACGTTTCTGTGGGGGTAAATAATCAATTATGGAATGCTCTTTTAAAGCTGGGGTAGGAATCTTTCTTTTTGTATTATTTGGTGAAAATGTCATAAGACCTTTTCAGCTGTGAGTAATTCAAATGGTCTGAGAGAAGATCAGGCCTCTGTGATAGCCCCTGCCTCTGTTTTCAGGCTCTCCAAAATCTCACCGCTCCCGGTAGGCCTCAACCAATTAGGTGAGCTCTCCATCTCTCAAATGGGTCAAAATGTGTATTGCCATACTAGTCCTGCCTGCCCTGCAAACTGCAGAGAGAAAACTACTATATCCACAGAAGAGATGACATGAAACAGCCATAAGCCTTCCCCTAAATCCAAATCCTAACCTTTAAGTAGCCCCTTGTAGAAATGAGGTGTGGCGAGGTGTTCATCTTTCTATCCCTGTGAAGACATTCAATCAACATAAGGGTAGAAGGAACACACACACAAGCAAACCTTACCTATGAAAGCGATGTATGGTGAGACAGTGCTGCCAACGCGGGAGGCCATGGATAAGGAGCCAAGCGCCATGTTTCTCACTACAGTGGGGAAGAGCTCTGTGGAGTAGAGGTAGAGGAAACCAAACGCACCCGTCACCGCTATCTTCCCTATCATCACCAGAGTTAGGGTTACATTGGGCAGATCTAGAATAGAAGAGAAGAGAATATAATGTTACTGTCAAGACAACCATTTTTCTCAGGAATGAGTAGTGAAAAATTACAAAATTTCAATTTCAGCATTTATATTACTGTTACCAATCTATAAAAAGTTGTTACTTTTGTCTTCTATCACTCAACATAGTGTATGCTAAAGTCTTTGCATGGAGCCTACTATCACTCGACATAGTGTATGCTAAATTTGCATGGAGCCTACTATCACTCAACATAGTGTATGCTAAAGTGTTAGCATGGAGCCTACTCTCACTCAACATAGTGTATGCTAAAGTGTTAGCATGGAGCCTACTATCACTCAACATAGTGTATGCTAAGTGTTTACACGGGGCCTACTATCACTCAACATAGTGTATGCTAAAGTGTTAGCATGGAAGAGCACCGAAACCAACAGTTTACCAGAAACATATGGATCATTTTGGTTCTCATTCTTTAACGGATAAGTTGACCAATGGGACAATCTAATGAAAACTTGGTGTATTCCTAATACATGTTAAAGACTAAACCCCAAACCCAAATTTGTGGTGAAGCCTGACATCTAATGGTGGAAAGTAGGACACTGAACTTCAAATTTCAATTTCAGCATTTATATTACAGTTACCAATCTATAAAAAGTTGTTACTTTTGTCTATCAACATAGTGTATGCTAAAGTGCTAGCATGGAGCCTACTATCACTCAACATAGTGTATGCTAAAGTGTTTGCATGGAGCACCGAAACCAACAATTTACCAGAAACATATGGATAATTTTGGTTCTCAATCTTTAACGGCTAAGTTGATCAAAGGGACAACAAAAACTTGGTGTATTCCTAATACATGTTAAAGACTAAACCCCAAACCCAAATTTGTGGTGAACCCTGACATCTAATGGTGGAAAGTAGGACACTGAACTGGTCCTCTGCTATTGGCTGATCTTTGGTATAACAGGTGATGACATCACCTGGCGCCAAAGACCAACCAATAGCAGATGGCCAGTTCAACCCTACTTTCACCATTAGAAGTCAGGCTTAACCACAGATTTGGGTTTGGGGTTTAGTTGCTGTTTAAATATGATGGTAAACCAAAGTCTTTATGTATAAAAATCCATGTATGATCACATTCTAGCATGCTCAAGGCATATAAGGGTACATTGTGGGTGGAAGGACAAAGGGGCAGGAGTTGTGCATGTGTGTGTGTGTCTACTATACCATCAGGTATGAATTTGATGAGCAACAGTAGGACTCCAGACGGCAGCAGGGTGATGGGGAGCAGTAAACGGCGAGGAAGGTAGCAAATCGCAAACCACATACAGCTATAAGCAAGGAACTCAGTTGCCCCGGAAACCAGACAGTTGATGTACGGGTCTCCGTCCATGTTTGGTGTGTTCAGAGACAATCCATAATATGACATGGAGATCACAATCCTAAACGATAGACAGATAGATAGATAAATAGATACATACATTTTACATATGTCAGCTTTTGGATTTTTTCGCATGAAAATGGTCAAATTGTTATTGAATAATGGCACAAAATATTGGCTATTGGCAGCTTCAATGCACAAACATCGATATCGGCCTTCAAAACCCATATCGGGCTAATCTCAGTCGGTTTAATGCCACTCAGAGTAACACCTGCAATGGTGTTTTTGTCAATGAAGAGCAGAGAGAAGTATTTATCATAGCATATCAAGCTTTCATAGACAAACTGACCCAGAATCAGCCCTTAGATATCCATACTCTATCGGTGGTCATAGGTATGTAGGTTTGTTAGCTGGTGCTGGTGCTTTGGCAGCCTTGGAGCTGTTCACAAACTGGATATTAGAGGCTTAGATACTTCAGGCCTATCAAAAAAGGGCCAAAAAAATGTTCAGTCTCTGCAGCATAGGACTAAACCATGGGAAACCACCAAAATAATTTAGAAGATGTTTGAGATTGTAACCTGACTAGCAAACCTATAACACAAATGTGCAAATGCATGTGTGTGTGATATTTTGCAAATGTGTGATGTAAGTTGTAAATCACTATTTGCAAATGTGGAAAAACTCATGTTACAACCAAATGCATCCTATAATATAGGGCTGAACGATTTTGAAAAAATATCTAATTGCGATATTTTTGACTGATATTGCAATTGCGATATGATTCGCGATATTAGAGGGAATGATCATTTTTACATCATTATTCTCATTTTCATTGAAAAACGTATTAAAATGATTATGGTGTGATTTTTTGCGGGGATCTGCACCAAACAAAGATGTTTTCTTAAGTCTGTAGAATATGATGTGTAGGCCAGGACATCTCTGCAGCACCACAATATTTCATTTAAAATGCTATTTTGACACACATTTTGCCTTTAACAAATATTGCACCTCCTGCGATTTGAAAATTGCAGTAGGCCATATTGCGATTTCAATAAAATTTTGATTAATTGTTCAGCCCTACTATAATACAAGCACAACTTATATTTCTTATTTCCATACTGTAGTAAGAGCTAGCCAGGCTGTGTGGTGGGGACCATCCTTTCTATCTTGAAATGTCATTAAAACAAAGTGAATCTTATGTAAACTACGATGCAAAAAAAGCATTTGAAGTGTGTGTGTGTGTGTGTGTGTTTGTGTGTATACCAGATACAGATGTTGATGATGGTGAGTTTTCTGATGTTGCTAGTTTGGTACAGGTCCAGCCAGGTGTACAGACGTTGGCTAGCTGCAGGATCATTCTCCTAAACACACGCACACACACACATAAACACACACAGAAAAGTGAAGTAGCACGGTGGAAATTAAGGGTGTTGTGGTCGTTAATATAATATAATATAATCCTTGGTTGTGGTTGGGGTGGTGGATGGGTGTATAACGTTTGCCTTTGATCCCGGCAACTGGGGTTCAAATCCCAGTGTTTGCAGAGGATATTTCTACCATGAGTCATATTTAAATTTTTAGCGAACGTTCACTTATTTAAAGCAATATTCCACTTAGTTTTAAAATCGAGGTTATTTGGCACTTGACCGCCATGAAAACCAGAATCTAATCTAATCACCAAGATTGGATGTAGCTGGACGAGTTTGTAGTGTTCTGATTCTTACTTCCAATTCATTTGAATGAAGCCACGGAAATTTTTAACTTACATTTAACACATTTGTGAACATATTCAAAAACAGATCCCACTACTGTGATTTTCAACTCACATTTGGTCATATTTTTTAGAACATAATTTCGCCAAATAGCATTTTTATTGATAGACGAGAACATAGCGGAGGGATACATGCCTCCGCTGTGTTCTTGTGGCGGAGGGATCCATATTTGTTGCCAATGGATTTTTGTTCTGTTCTTTAAATGGGTGAAACATGTTGCTGAATTTAAAAAAAAATATTTTGCTAACGACCATGGGACGGATTTGCGTCATCCTACTTAGCCATGAAATGCTGGAATGCTAAACTGATTATGGCTAGTGCATTTTTTTTTTCATTGCAGTTTCAAAACCCATCAGAATCCACCTCAACAAATAAAAAAAATGCATAATAGAGGAAACCTCAAAAGCAAAAATAGTCAGTGTTAGCACTGGCCATAGTTAAAGGCATTAACATCATTTTACACCCCTATTCATCACCCATCTGCCCCCCTCCCTGGAGGCACTCAACTCTTCAAAATAATGAGTTAGTATCTTTGAGATATGAACTCATTATTTTGTGATACTAAGTCATTATTTTGAGAAAGTTTCTCATTATTTTGAGATACTAAGTCATTATTTTGAGATACTAAGTCATTATTTTGAGAAACTTTCTCATTATTTTGAGATACTAAGTCATTATTTTGAGAAACTTTCTCATTATAATGACTTACAGGATCTTTTTTTTTTTTTTCATCACACTGGCGGAAATGGGCTTCCATAGATCTGTGTATTGTTCTACAGGAACATTTACAAGTCCTATAGGGGCTGTGGGGCCTGCCTATAGGGTGGGGTAAGACCACTGGAAAGACTCTAGGCTCCTTCAAAGAATCCTTCAAGATCTCATCAAAATTGATTTCCTTTTGAGAGGAAAAATTGAGGGAGTCACTCTCAGAGAAGATATACTGGCTGACCAGAGGTGTCACCAGTGTGAGAGTGACTGCTCAATATCTTTCTTTCTTTCGTTTTTAATGTCATTTTATGTATTTTTTCTGTTTTATGTGAAGCCTTGTGTATGAAATGTGCTATATAAATAAAGTTTGCCTTGCCTTGCCTATTCATTTTCTCATTAGACTGATTATTTTTAAGATGTAGTTTTTAAGATGTTTTGGGGGTTTTTGTTTTGTTCATGCATTTTTTCCTCTTATTTGTTATTTTGATTCAGAGGGTGGGAAAAGATGTAGTCAAAATGAGTTATATGGTGGAATTCATACTTTGAAATCAGATTTTACAGAAAGATTTTATTAATTTTCACTTATATGAAGTGCACTCAGACCAGTCAGTGTGTTATCTTGTGCCAAATGTCTATGCAAAAGAATGAGGTTGCACTCAACAATGAAGACAGTTTAACAATATTTATTTTATGATGTTATATTTACAACTTCTGAATTTGGAAGTAGGAGCTCATGAGGAGCACTTGAAGGCAGCAGTAGTGTGTGTATGTGTGTATGTGTGTGTGTGTGTGTGTGTGTGTTGTGTTTGCACCTTGAGTGGAGTGACTTCCTGTTCGAAGATGACCTCAGGGGGCGTTACCCCGTTCTTCTTAGCCGCCGCTCTGATTATAAGCTCCGCCTCCTTTACACGGCCCTGAGACAACAGCCAGCGAGGAGACTCTGGGAGGTACCTAATGATTGGTCAAGGGACACATCAATCAATAAATAGACTGGCCACTGATTTCCACTGATTTGTTACTTAATAATAATAACAATAATAGTAATAATACATTGAAATTTGTATGGCACTTTTTTAAAGCAAAGTTTACTATGTGCATTAACAATCAAATAAAAGAAAACACCATACTGATAAAATGAATTAAAACGAGTAGACAAAAGGATGAGATAAAAGGATAAGAATACAAGGTAAACAACAAAGCAATCGGATAAAAGACATCATGTAAAAGTGTGTGTCTTGCTCTCTCTTTCTCACTCGCTCAATTTCAACAAAACACAAAACAAATTCTACAAATTCTGCATCTAATATTGTACACTCTTATTTCTCGCAAATTTTGTTCACAAATTTGTTTAAATCCGTGTTAGTGAGCACTTCTCCTTTGCCAAGATAATCCATCCACCTGACAGGTGTGGCATATCAAGATGCTGATTAAACAGCATGATTATTGCACAGGTGTGCCTTGGGCTGGTCACAATAGAAGGCCACGGATTTAAACAAATTTGTGAACAAAATTTGAGAGAAATAAGTCATTTGTGTGCATAGAAAAAGTCTTAGATCTTTTATTTCAACTCATGAAAAATGGGAGCAAAAACAAAAGTGTTGCGTTTATATTTTTGTTCAGTATACATATATACTGTATATATTTAACCAGTTGGCTCTGATAATAAACAATTTAATATTTTAAACCGTAATGAACTTTATTTTCTTGAGGGTTCAGTCCTAAGTAGAATACTCTCAAACTTGAAATGGAACGTTATTATTGTGATTATCAAAATTGATCAATATGAAAAACATACTGTATATCATATTTTTGTAAAGTAAAAATCACAAAACATTTGCCGTCTATGTCCCATAGAGCAACGGTTCTCAACGTGGGGTCCGGGGACCACCAGGGGTCCTTGAGGGGGTTCCAGGGGGTCCCCAGCAAATTGATGAATCGTTAAACTTCACCATTATTTCATTTACAAGAAGTGAACACAATTAGAGAATGTAGAAGAATGACAGTTTGATCATAGTTTCTCTGTTATCTCTCTACCTACAATACAGATAGTCATGGAATTCTGGACAAAATCATATCTGACAATAAAAATATTTTCAGATTTTGGTCAGACAAGCAAAATCTCATCACATGGGGGTCCTTGGCCCGAATGTGGACTAAATGAAAAAGGTTGCGAACCACTGCCATAGAGTTAGGTACAGTAGACCAAATGGAGACAGAACTTTGATTCTATACTTTTCTATCTTACCACCACAGAGGTATGTACAGTAGACCAGGTAGAGCCAGAGCCACTAGCAGCCATCTCCAGCTCCTGATGTAGAAAGCGAACAGAGGCAGTACGCTGTAACCCAGAGCGTAGCTGAAAGCGACTCCTACAGCAGCAAAGCTAATCCGCGCCTTCTTCGTCAACAACTCCGACCCTAGACGTAGAGAAAAACGATCATATTAGAACTAGGGTTACAACGATATATTGGTTTTGCTGTTTTTTTTCAAGGCTTTTCCATCCAGTCAAGAATACAATTCTGGGGACAGACAATAAATACACAATGACAAGTTTTTTTAGAATGAAAGTGGCCAAATTTAAACATTTTGAATATGGGCACAAAATATTGTCTACGAACGGCTTCAAATCCATCAGTAACAGCCTTCCCACATGAATTGAACTCTATTTAGAAGAAACAGAGAGACTAGTAGGCCAGAAAAGTTAAGAGATATTTTATAACTGCACACAGCTGATCTGAAAAACCTACTCCAATTCTGTTTTGTCTCAGTTTGTTTTTTTTCTTAAATTCAAACTTTGGTCTGTGCTGCTGAGAAAGCCATAGACCCCATGAAAACCCCTTATAAATAGGCATCAATAGTTAAGAATTATTATGTTATTCGCTTTTTGGAGATAAAGTTTTTATCTGTCAACAGTTGCACTAAGGAAATGTCCTTCTTAACACAGAACAGAAGAATATCTGTCTCTCTCTGAGTCTATCCATCAATTTACCTATTTCCTATTACCTTTTTTTAGTTTTTTACCTTCTTTTTTTTAATCACCTATTTATCTATATATCCATCCATCTATTGGTCATACCCAGTATAAAGGCACAGCAGTAGTTGGCGATCTGTCCCATTCCCACTATGAAGTAGAGAAAACAGAACATTTCCCAGCTGTTGACAAAAGCCTGAAGGAAGCTGAACACCGTCTGGATGGCCATGGTCAGGAAAAAGATAAGACGACGCCCATAACTAAAGATAGAGAGACAAATAGAAAGAGAGAGAGAAACGGAGATAGACGGATGACTGATCATGGGTACTGACTATGTATACATGCAGTCAATCATATTAATCAACTTTACATTTACATTAATTCACCCCTTAATTCATGCAAAATCCCCTTAAAATGTATTAAGGGATTGGTAACACTTTACAATAAGGGTACATTAATTAAGGATTAGTTAATGCTTAATAAGCATTAACTAACTCTTAATTAACAGTTAACTAATGTGTCTGGTAATCATTTACTAATGGTGTTCATGTTAACTAAAGTATTAATTTATACATATTTAATAGTTTATAAAGATGACTATTAAATTAAATTAAATTAAATTAAATTCAATTAAAAATAAATTAAATTAAATAAGGGTTAGTTAATACTTATTAAGCATTAACTAACCCTTAATTAATGTACCCTTATTGTAAAGTGTTACCAAGGGATTTATTAATGGAGGAGACCCCAACCAAAAGCATTAACCTAACCCTAACCAAAAGCATTTTAAACACCCCGATTTTTGACTCCTTACTTTCTAATTTAATGTAAAATTCAGGAAGACAGGAACTTTCCATTAATAACTCATTAATAACCTGTAAACCTGCACAAAAGGCATGAAAAATGCAATCCGATCCGCAATCATGTAAACCTTCAATCAGCCTTCATATCAGAATTGGTTGTGGCGCGCATGCTCTTGCATATTATTTATTCACACAGTACAGGTGTGGAGCGGTCTAGTTTTGAGTCCTAAAACCCAGAAGTGAGTTAGAGTGGCATGACTTTCTGCCTGATGTTTCGACTAGCGTGGTCTTCGTCAAGCTGGTCGAAACGTTGCATTAAATTCTTTGGGAGCTATTATTCAGTGTGCAGACATCCTTCCTGGATGTGCACACCATTCTAATTTTTCTAGCATGCAGCTCCTGGCCACAACGGAGTCATTCCTATGTTCCCAGGGTCCTATGTTCCCAGGGTCCTATGTTCCCCAGATTTATATGGCACATACTGGGAACATGACAAAGGGTCCTATGTTCCCAGGGTCCTATGTTCCCCAGTTCTAGGGTTAGGGTTGGGGTTAGGGTTAGGGTTAGAGACTTTCAAAATCAAATAAAATGATAACCACTGGTATTGTTGTGTTTATATAGCTGTTTGAAGCCTTGTTCCAATAAAAAAAACTGGATAATATGTATGTATTGTATGTATGTATGTATGTATGTATGTATGTAATGTATGTATGTAATGTGTGTTAACAGAATATTGAACTAGGGAACATAGGACCTTGGGAACATAGGACCTTGGGAACATAGGACCCTGGGAACATAGGACCCTGGGAACATAGGACCTTGGGAATTTAGGACCCTGGGAACATAGGACCTTGGGAACATAGGACCCTGGGAACAAAGGACCTTGGGAACATAGGACCCTGGGAACATAGGACCTTGAGAACATAGGACCCTGGGAACATAGGACCTTGAGAACATAGGACCCTGGGAACGTAGGACCCTGGGAACGTAGGGCCCTGGGAACGTAGGGCCCTGGGAACATAGGACCTTGGGAACATAGGACCCAGGGAACATAGGACCCTGGGAACATAGGACCTTGAGAACATAGGACCCTGGGAACATACTGTAGGACCCTGGGAACAAAGGACCTTGGGAACATAGGACCTTGGGAACATAGGACCCTGGGAACATAGGACCCTGGGAACATACGACCCTGGGAACATAGGACCCTGGGAACATACGACCCTGGGAACATAGATACGCTCCCGCCACAACTAACGCTAGCATGTTAGCTAGTGTGTGAATCATACGTTTACAACAAAACAGTGATGGTTAGCTGTGGTTAGCTAGCTAACATGCTGGCATTGTCTAAACACAAAATCATTTGGAGGGTTAGGGTTAGGGTGAAATGATCAGTTCACATGAACAGCACAGAAATTAAGCTGTTCACAGCCACTGTTGCCCAAGAGCTGAGGATCTCCAATATGCCAGCCAGAGGTTGTCTTGTCTATGGTAGCCTACTCAATAGTGACCTTATAGTGACCTTATCATACTTAATGGTATTTTTTTATTTGCTATGGTGTCACTTTCATGTACCATTCATATAGTTTAGAGCTTTGCTTTTGATATTTTATTTTTTACAGAGAACCCAGCTATAAATAAGAACGACGTGCCATGCCTGCAAAAACCCTTTTCAATTACTATGGACAAAAGAAAAGAAACGACACTTCTACAAGGATATATTAGCTGTGTCAGGAATCAAACCTGTGACCTTCCAATTACACAATGGACTTTGTGTGTGTGTGTGTGTGTGTGTGTGTACCGGTCAGAGATGATTCCAGATATGAAAGATCCAAAGAGAACTCCAAAGAAGAAAACGGTAACGGTGAATGGAGCTTTCCAGCCGTCGTCACACACCAAAGACCACTACACACACACACACACACACACACACACACACACAGAAAAAGACAAACAGATCAGGTTGAAATTGGTTGACTCAAGTTGAGTGGATTAAAACATAGCTGCACTGTTTGGTCGACACCAAAGGTTATGTTGAAACTAAAGCTGTGTCTGTTTAGTTGGATCATGGAGACTACTACTAGAGGTACATCTTTACTAGTAGAGCGTAAATGGACCACTCACCAATACATTGTTGGAGACAGTATTGCAGTTAATAAGTTAATAATAGCTAACTTGTATGACAGAGAGAGATAAAGAGGATAAACCTGATTTAATAAATCACCAAACATCAACAAATAGGTACATATGATATTTATCCTATTACAGAGTATTAGGATAAATGTATAGTTTGTCTCCCGTACCCACTACAACCACAGACATAAATATATCAACTTTGGTTTGGTTCTTCATCAGTTCAGTGATCTAATTTCATGTTGCTGATATAAACTGTGCTGGATTTGCTCCTGTAAGTCCTCCAGCAAGTTTCCCCATCTATCAAATTGATGCATCATGCCAACGGCTGTTTTACAAAAAGAATATATCTTGTAGGGGCTCAGTGTAAGTTCTAAGTTGTAACATAATGTCTGCATCAGAACTATTTCAGTTGATGCAACTGTTAAAATTTTACTAAAGCAGAAACTTGGGCTTATGTTTTACATGCAAACTAGCCTATATTCAAAGTTGAACTGGTGGAACAGGCTTCAGTACTGTTGTCATGTGAGGACCCAAACTGAGCAAATATAGACTCTCAAGATGGGAGACATACTAGTACTGTTGTCATATAGGCACCCACCAGAAACAGCCCGTACATCCATTTCAGGTGCTGATCCAGAAGCAGGTTTAAGAAGCAGGATCTATATGTTCATTACCTCTACAATTTAGCTGGTCCTCTATGCAGAGTGACATGCAATACGCACAGTACAGTAGAATTGAGTGTGTCATGTTCATAAGTAAACCAGTGAAATACATTTTGACTATACAGTATGTGAAAGCACAGAGGCTGCACTTTTGTCTACTTTCTTTGACTGAAAAGTGACTCTAAGTGACACTTTGGCTCCAAAGTGAAATTAAGAAAATGCACTGAATGTTCCCTGAATTTTCACACGTAGAGATGGAAGGACAATTATTTGATTTTTTTCTTTGAAACCACAGGAACAGGAATCAAATACTGTGACACAGGCATTCACACTGTGCTCCAGACTTCTCAAGCAGAGTTTGTCCTACACCCTAAAACCCCAGTGTACTGAAGGCAGCTGGGATAAGGAAGTATAAGAGATATCAACACAGGTAAAATTTGAGCAAATTTGAAAAAGTTTGCCAGATATACTGTATATTGGGAAGGGCTGGCCCAAATCAGGCCTGGTTGTTAACCAGAGTATTTAAACAGTAACCCCAATTATGTCTTTAAATGCAGCTAATCAAACATGGGGCGAATACTTTTTCACAGCACTGTATTTCTTTGAGAAACGCTGTTTTAAAGTTGTATGTATGAGTTGTATGTGTGTGTGTGCCTTGTCCTTACCCAGTAGTGGAAAGTAACTAAGTACATTTACTCAAGTACTGTACTTAAGTACAATTTTGAGGTACTTGTACTTTACTTGAGTATTTCCATTTTATGCTACTTTGTACTTATACTCCACTACATTTTAGAGGGAAATATTGTACTTTTTACTCCATTACATTTATTTCACAGCTATAGTTACTAGTTACTTTTCAGATCAATATTTTATATTTAAAACATTTGATCATCTTTATAAAATAACTATAAAATAGCATTGTTATAGATTAGACTACCCAAAAGTATAGCTAAATTGTTAAGATTAGCTTCACGTTGACTACTTTAAAATGCTGCTTACATGTAAATGTATGTCAATACATTTTGATACTCTAAGTAGCTAAATTTTGCTGCCAATACTTATGTACTTTTACTTAAGTAAGATTTTGAATGCAGGACTTTTACTTGTAATGGAGTATCTTTACATTGTTGTATTGCTACTTTTACTTGAGTAAAAGATCTCAGTACTTCTTCCACCGCTGTCCTTACCTCTGTAACGATGGTTGAGGAGTATCTCTCAGAGCTGAACACCCAGCCATCAACACATCCCTCCGTCTCATTAGTATAGAAGGACCCGTCCACAGACTGTCTGTACCTGGAACAACAGACATCTTACACATATGAATCATGCACAGGGGGAGGACAAAATAACACCACACGAAAAAGTAAGTAACTAAATCACAATTACAAAGGCAACTACACAGGCCAGTCATATTAACTGAATGCCAATTAGCAGTATGTGCCGGGTGTCGGAGGAGGAGGACAAAGTAGAAATCTGTCCCGCACACTGTCTTCACTTACAAGAACATTGAGACACAACGACAGCAAAGTTGACCAAAGTGCATTGGTGGCCTTAGCTATGTTTCACCCGTTTCAACTGAAACGGGTCCTGCCCTCCCAAAGGGCCCCCAACTGACATGCAAGCATTGAATAATTCACCCACTTTTTTTATATATATGTATATAGTGGCAAGCAGTGGTTACTTCAATCATAGATAATGCAATGGACACTGTTCCAAAGCTAACAGCCAGCTTTAATTGCCATTAGAACCAGTTAGCAGCTCAACACTTACAGCAAAACGGTAGGCGGGTCATTTCTTTCACTACGAACATTACTAACGGCGTCAACTAATTTGAACTAGTAAATTCTCAAACTAAAGCAAATACACATAATTAAAAGAATCTGTATAAGGGTTAAATAATCCTACCAGGCCAACAGTGCATGAATAACAAGAAAAATAACAGAAAAAGGCCAGAGTTAACAGTCTTTCAAAGCATGCTGGGAGGTATGGAGGCGGGGCACCTCCGGGATGCTACAATATTCAAAACGAAACATCTGCTGACATCTGCAATCACTGAACTTGACTTGAACTAATACAGCTAGCAAAGGTCCTTAATGAGAGGAAAATGAAACGCAGCTATCCTAGTGGTGCTGAAAAATGGAAAATATACAACAAAACAAACAAAACAAAACGTCTAAATAGTCTCCCAAAAGTGACCTCTTTCTTTGGTCCAGCGTCTGTAAAAGGCCTGCCGACGACTGCACCTGCACCACCATCACAGCATGCTAGCCAAACAATTGGAGATGCTGCTAATCAGAACAATGGAAATGAGAACCCTTCTACTCAGACAGATGGCGATAATGATGACCGAACTTTATTGTTTGATGAACAAGCACCACACGATGACAATCCTACAACTGAGACAGGTGAGGAAGATGCCACCACCAGCCCTCCAGACAGGGAGCCACTAGCATTCACAGAGAGCGATCCGGCACATTGGCCAAAGCATATTACCAGTGGCCAACGGATCGATATTGTTAGGAGAGGTCCTGTTCAGTTAGAGGACATTAACTTTCCACAGAGCGAATCACGCCGTCGTTTTACCAAGGACAGATATTTTATAAAGATGAAAAATGGAGACACCATTCGTAGGTCATGGTTAGTGTACTCAGAATCATCCGATTCAGTCTTCTGTTTCTGCTGTACCCTATTTGGCAAGCGAAGTCACAGTCTCACTTGCGGAGGTTTCAGAATGTGGGAGCGACTCACTCTCACACTCCAGGATCATGAGAAGTAGGGCTGGGTATCGTTTAAAAAATTACGATACCAGTACCAATACCAGTACCCTTAAAGTGATACCGATACCAATAGAGTAGGCTACTTCATTCGATACCTTTTTTTTTTACGTTTTGGTGGCATCTCGGCATGCTGAACTGCCAACTCCATCACACACACCGCGCTTGACCACCACAGACTGTATGGGTTGTAGCTGCTGCGGTAGCGGGCCAATCACACGTCGCATTAAATTGAAGAACGCTTGCGGTGATTGGCTGAGAGCAAAACCATACAAATAGCCATTTTTTTCTAGATCTGTGTACAAAAAGTATCGAATGCAGGTATCGTTTGACTGGAGAAGTTTCTATACTACTTGGTACTGGGTTATTTCAGTCGATACCTTAAAGGTATCGAGTACCGATAGCCAGCCCTAATGAGAAGTCAAATGCGCACCGTGCCAACATGGATAGCTGGCGTGAGCTGGAAACCCGCATCAGAACGCACAGCACCATTGACAGCACTTACCAAGAAATGCAAATGCTGGAAAAAAAAACCCACTGGAATGATGTCATGAAGAGGGTCATTGCCATAGTCTGTCACCTTGCAGAACGAAACCTTCCTTTCCGTGGCCACAATTTCACCCTACATGAGCCACGTAATGGGAACTTTCTAGGTCTGGTGGAGCTGCTTGCAGAGTTCGACCCAGTGATGAGCGAACTCGTCAGACGAGCAGAGAAAAAAGAGATTGCTGACCACTACATGGGGAAAACCATACAAAATGAGTTAATCACACTGATTGGAGACAAGATACTGGAAGCAATAACACAGAGAGTAAAACAATCTAAATACTACTCGCGCATTGTCAAATGCCAAGTCGATGTCGGGGCTACTGTTAGCGAGCGTTTTGTCGGTTTCCTACCAGTGCTTGACACATCAGGTGCAGGCCTAACAGATGTCTTCTTGAAGCATATAGAGAAGTTAGGATTGGATATCTCAAAATGCAGGGGGCAGGCAATATGCGGGGGGAAAATATTGGGGTGCAGAAGAGGGTGCTGGATATTAACAAAAAAGCACTGTTCATGCCATGCTCCAGCCACAGTCTAAACCTAGTCATTGTAGATGCTGCCAAATCAACAGTGGAGTCTGTGAGCTTCTTTGGGGTGCTGCAACGTCTACACACAATATTCAGCTCATCGCCACAGAGATGGGAGCTTTTCAAGGAGAACGTCCCACAGATGACCCTCAAGCCCATATCCAACAGGCGATGGGAGTGCCGCGTGGAAAGTGTCAAAGTCCTGCGCTACCAGCTTCCCGATGTTGGCAGTGCGCTCCTCTCACTGGTCGATCATGCCACAGAGAAAGGTGATAGTGAAACCACGTCTGCAGCCAGAGGCCTAGAACAGGAGATCATGTCATGGAAATTCCTGCTGACCGTTATCATCTGGTACAACGTTTTACATGAGGTAAATCGCGTCAGCAAGCTGCTCCAGAGCCCACAAGTGGGAGTCGATGTGCTACAGCGCGAGGTGGAATATGTTCTGATATTCCTCAAGGAATGCAGAGAGAACGGCCTTTCATCCGCCCAGACAGATGCCAGAGGACATAGCTGAAGAGATGGGGATGCCAATGGTCGTTCCTACAGCACGAATCCAAAAACCAAAACGCCAGTTCCAGTATGAGTCACAAAATGCGGATCCTTCCCTGACAGTGACACCCGCTGAACGGTTCAGGACAGATGTTTTCCTTCCACTAGTAGACTCTGCCATCACAGGCATTAGCTGATGGAGTCATTTTACAGTCTGTTTGGCTTCATTTATGGAAGAGAGGAATGAAAAAGGCCATCCAAAGTCGCACACTGAAAGACAGCTGCTGCAGTCAGTGCCATGCCTGCGAAAGAAACCACTGGCCTGCAGATTCTTAGCTACATTTACAGCAACAATTTAGCTGAACTGTATCCCAACCTCAGCATTGCTCTATGACTCATGGTGACAGTGCCTGTGACTGTAGCGACTGGAGAGAGAAGTTTCTCACGCCTAAAGCTCATCAAAACGCATCTGAGGTCAACCATGCTCCAGGAGCATCTGTCAGCTCTTGCTCCGATTTCAATTGAGCATGAAGTAACGAGATCGCTGGACAAAGATGAACCTATTAGAGAATTCTCAGCACTCAAGCATAGGAGGGTGAAGTTCTAGACAGGACTACCTCAGATTGAGTCAACGGTAAGTCTTTTAACACATTTTTAGCAGAAATAAAGTTTATAATAATAATATTATTAATAAAATAAACTACTTATTTCATTGTTTGGATTATTTTTATGTTGAGCTGTCCATGATGCTGAAAGTGCACATAATGCATTTAAGTCCAAAAATATACCATTATTGATGCAAACCAACTTGAATCCTCGCTTTTTTTTCTCTTTTCTCTTTTCTGTTTTTTTTTTTTTGCACATTAGCTCTTGAAACGGGCCCCCAGATGCTTAAGGCTGCCTCTGCCGAAGCATTGTGTCTTTAAATAAAATTCTTGTAAGTGAAGACAGTGTGCGGGAGTCTACAGATTTCTACTTAGGGCTGCTATTCAGAAACCACTGGTAACAAAGATGCATAACCTGGTGTAAGGAGCACAAAACCTGGAGCATTGAGCCATGGAAAAAAGTTATGTGCTCTGATGATTTTTTTCAGCCTTTTCTTCCATCCAAACAGGTTTATGTTTGGAGAAAAACAAATCCACAATGTCTGTTATCAACTGTCAAACATTTGGTTCCATTCAGGTCAGTTCAGTTCTTTATTGTCCCACAAGGGACAATAAAGGACAAATCCCATTTTGCAGCAAGGCACAATAAAAAAGTGAGAACACAATGTCATGTAACACAGTACAAATACAAAAGAGTCCATACAATAAAGAGCTCTACCACTAGTGGGCGCTACAAATACAAAAAGTTCATATCTCATAATTGACTGCATAGATTTTTATGAAATTTTGTACACGTTCTAGGATGATGTCCAACTTGATCCATGAAATTTGGTAATTATTGATTAAAGTGGGCGTGGCTTATTGCATAATAACCAAATCTTCATAGGCATTAAAGTCACATCTTCAAAAATTCATTGAAAATCAGCCACATGTCCTAGAGAGCTGAAATTTTCAGAACATGTCGGCTGAAGTGAGATAAATCTTTCGTACACTGGTACCTACCCCCGATTCTGACATCGCCCCCCTCTGTTTATAGCAAAAACTGACTGTGATCCACAGTGTTGTCCTCCTAAACCGTACGTTACAGGAAAAAAACAACATGATTTTTGAAATCGCCATACCTTAATTCGTAAACAGCCCGTACGGTAGATGGAAAGCTGCAAATAGTTTGATAAATTGACAATGTGATATGTTCAAGATAGTTCGATCAATCTTCATCAAACTAAAGACAAATGATGTCTGGACTCTCAAGATGATGTCTGTAAAGCCATGTGTAAATTGATTAATGTGGGGCGCTAGTTATAATAGTCTTTCTGAGACTTTCAATATGGGTTGGACTAGCACCTATGACCTATCACTTGTCCCTTTGTTTTGTTTCCCCACTGTGGCACACCAAAGTGAACTGTGACCATTTTGAAGTTTCATGAAAAGTACATCAACACTAAATCACACAGTGCAGAAAACTCAAAGCAGGTGTTTGACATCATCTGTCAGTGGCAAAATACCTGAATGTCATCACTGATTGGGGTGTGGCCAGACCTTTCAACCCATAGAGAGCAGTGCAGCAGCAGTTTTCTGGCCCATGTGACTTATTATTGTTTTATTTGTTAATGAAGAGTACTACAATGCTCTATAAAGTGATTAGCACTGTCAGTCTGTCAATCATAGGCTGCAGGATCACAATACTTCTCCCTTTAGTGATTTTCTCCTCAGTGGCCCTGTAACAGTGTTTGGCTCAGTAGGTAAAGCATCAGCCTTTCATGTGGAAGGTTGTGGGTTCAAGTCCAGGTTTGTCCTTTCCGAAGACATTAGTCATCAAGAACAAGTAAACAAAGGAGTTCATTGTGGATTTTAGGAGACACCACACACCTATCTACATTGATGGATCTGCTGTTGAGAGAGTCCAGAGTTTTAAATTCTTAGGGGTCCACATAACCCAAGACATCATCATGGTCCCTCCACATCTCCTCTCTCATCAAAAAGGCTCACCAACGCCTCCACTTCCTGAGGAGGCTGAGGAAGATCAAGCTACCATACCAGACCATACAGTCACGGACCAGCAGACTGAAGAACAGCTTTTTCCCAAGAGCTGTAAAGCTAGTGACCCCAACCCCCACCCACCCCACACACTGATTACTAAGCCTGACTATGGACACGGATTGTGCAATAATGGGAATTTTTAATGGCACTGTGCAATATTTTTCATGATGACTATGTAATATTACCCATGACTTAAAGCTACCAATGACGACTTGCACTCTTTATACATGACTTTAATTTGAATTCTTTTCTATTCTTATTTACTTATTTTATTTTTGTATTTTATGTCTAAAAACTGTCTTGAACGTGTGTCTCTTACTGTGTCAGTGTCTGCACTATGTTTTTATGTTGCACCAGAGAGACTGGAGAACAAGACTTTTGGTTATACTGGACTGGTATAATGACAATAAATTGAATTGAATTGAATTGAATTGAATAATAGAAAGTTTGGCCGTTGTGAATAACTTCAACAATGTGTTTGCAATGAAAAGATTGACTTGACAGAAGTCACGAGCCAACACAAAAGCTGGTGTTAGACTGCATGTTTGATCTTCACAACATGTCAGTTTTTCTGTGTCTTTCTACCTTCTGTAATGTTTTGTCTGTCTGTCTTTTCAAATTGTACTTAGACCCCTCAATCGCCGCTTGTGGCTATATTGTTAGGTGTTTCTGTTACTTTGTCCATCCTTTCCTTTTCCATCATTGTATCTAATACGTATATATCAGTTATCATATACATTTATTGCCATTGTCAAGTGAAAACCTCATAACTCCGATTTTGGTGAGTTTTTTTTATTTCAATGAATGCATTAACAGATGATTATGGAAGCCCAAATTAGACATTAGTCAGTTGAAACCATTAAATCGAATAACAATTTCATTTCCCATACAGGTGCACATGTGTAACAAAATTTAAATTAAAAACTCCATTGGCATCTAGTTTTTTATGTACTCTAAAGCATAACCCTGCCATATTTAAAATTAAATTGAATGTTCACATTCTCAATTTCATTACCTCATTGTGGTCACATTATTCAGGACAAATATGGAATGAAATCGGAATGTGTCAATTCTCATTCATAATGTCAACAAAAATAAATGTATATTATTAAATATCTAATGACATGATTCAATTTACTTTCTTTGCTTTCAACTTATTTTCAATTTGTACTTATTTATGTATTTCAGGCTTGGGTGTGCACTATGAAATAATTAAATCTGTCAAAATCAGCCATAAAAACCAGTGGGCGGGATCTAACATCCAATTGGTCCAAATTTTTAGAACTGCCCACAACACCCCATTCAGACCAGAATGGCCCACTACTTGCATTCAAACACCACTTGAACATGTGCAAAGATGTAAAGAATAGAGTTTTGTCTGGATGGTGAAGAAGAAGAATGCTGTAAAGCCAGGGGAATTCAACCATGTTGGGCCGAGAGTCTTGGTTTTCATTCCAACCAAAGACTGATTAGCAAACATTTAACCAGAGAGGAGGAACTACAGCTTTGACAAAACAAGATACATCAAAGAGTGTAAACGCATGAAAAACATTAGATTATCCATTTCTAAAGATACCCCCTCCCACCTTAAATAAGTGTAGCTGAAAACAGGACTGCGCTCAATTCAGTCCTAGTCACTTTCAATTCAATCATTTGCAGGCAGTGGATTTCTTTCTCGGTTACCTGGAACAGCGACTGAGAATCACCTCCCCTTTCACCGTCTCTAGAGGGATGGAGTGGTTCAGCTCCAGACTGAAGGAGGGAGATGATGAGTTGGAGGAGGAGGAGGAGGAAGAGGAGTCGACGGGGGGTAAGCGGCACCGGTGCGGCGGTATGTCGGCCAGGAAGACCATGGCCATGCCCACGTAGCCGTTGGGTACGGAGCTGAGGCTGAGCAGGATGAAGATGGTCCTCTGGAAGCTTCCCCACTCCCCCAGGAAAGACAAGGCATCCTTGTACTCCAGCATCATAAAAACACACACTACAAACCAGAAGAACCACACACACTCAGGCTGCAAGATCAAGCAAGGACTCTTATCTGTTTCCCCAGAAGAAGGACTACTGTATGATCATCTGTAGATGAAGTATCCCCATGTAGAGTTGCAGAGAGAACTCTCCTCTCAGAGTCCCAGTTCAGTCCCAGTAGAAGCAGTATGTGTCAGTTCTCCAGAGCAGCATTTCCAAGTTCAGCTCCTGTCTGGGCAAAAGTTACCAGGTGGAAAGACTGGAAGCTTCCTCTTCTGGCAGTGACACTGGCAGACAGGGACATATGTAAATCAGAAGGCTGTCTATAACTTGCTAATCCACAGGACAGGATGGGAGGAGGGGGAAAAGAGAGGATAAAGTGGTTGAGTCAGGCTTTTCACTGTCTGAACACCAGAAAGACCTCCCCCACAATGTGGCCCCACCTAAAAACCACAAGGATTTTAAAGAGGAATTGTACTGAAAAGACAAAAAGGAAAAATTATGAGCACAAATGTGTTCTCATGGCATTAAACCAAATCCAAGTCCAGGCAATCACATGGGTTTGAAAGTTAAAAGGCCTTTAAAGGAATAGTTCACCCAAAAATGAAAATTCTGTCACCATCTCCTCACCCTCATGCCAGTTGAAACACAGGTGAAGTTTGTCCATATAACACACAGGGAGGTTGCCAGCACAACTCCATAGCAGCCTTCTCCAAAACAACTGAAGTCAGTGGGGACCAGTTCTTCAGAGTTCCAAAAAGACCTACAGTATATTTACACCATCATTTAGTGCAAATCTTAACTACAGCTGATTGATTTGCAACAAATAATGGTGTATAGGTCTTTCTATTAACAGTGTGATTGTTTGGCTGTTTTTGTTTTGGAACTCTAAAGAACAGGTCCCCATTGACTTCAGTTGTTTTGGAGAAGGCTGCTACCAAGTTGTGCTGGCAACCTCCCTGTGTGTTATATGGACTAACACATTTCACCTGTGTTTCATTTGGCATGAGGGGGAGTAGATGATGACAGAATTTTCATTTTTGGGTGAACTATTCCTTCAATAGGAGAGAGCTAAGACTGTAAAAACCACCAACATGCATTGGCCTACGCCTTCATCCACGGTTTTCTTTTTATCTTCCCACAAATGATATGGAATTGAAACATTGTCTATTTGGCTGTCTTGGCTTGCTTGGATAGCTTGACAGAGTCGGACAACAACATGGTTGGGATTTTCACATACCGCTTTATTCAACTATCCAATGCCTGCTCTCCATGGCACTATATTCTCTAAACATACATGTGTAGATTAATATAGTGTAACACGGTGCCTATCCAAATGGGCTTTTGTGCCCCCCCAAAATTGAATCCTAGAAGGTACTAAAATAAAACACACAAGATTTCTGAGCATTTATACTTTATATTTACATTTATATTTATTACATTTATGCTATTCTACTCATTATTTCGGGTGCTGCCCTAATAATATAGTCGACAGACTCAACCCAAGGCATCATAGGATTGCTAGACTAGTGGACGGCTAACAACAACAATAACTGTTTTCAACACGGAAAAATGGATAAATAATCACAGAAGGCATTCAGTGTTGGATTTATCATCATGGATTTATTTTATAAAGTCTCCAAAAAGACACTGCAGTTCAAGGCTGGATAAAAAAAAGTAAGTCTCTCTAATGCAGTGTTCCAGAGATATTTAATATGTCGTATATGGCATTGTTGACCTGAGGGGGTTAAAATACATAATATATCCTACAATATGGTAGGCTACAAGTTATATATTAGTGTCGTTATATTTTAGCATGGTAAAGCAAATTGGTCCATTTGGACGGGAGACGTGCAGCAGCAGTAAATAAATCAATGCGCATTATAAAAAATATAAACATTGTAAATTTGCAGAGAAACCTGTTGCAGAGAAACCCTTATTAACAAGAAACGTTTTGCTTATGCAAAGAAATAAATCTATTTAAACGAGATATTTGCTGCCACAAAACAATTCTGTGAACTGACAAAGAATGAAATTAATAAGCTTTGTTAGTGAAATATCCTTCAAAAAGTATAAAACTAATGGCGTTCTATTATGATTTTTCAAATTTCGAGAAAATGTAATGCCCGTTCACGAATTTGTTTCTCCCACCGGGTCTGGTGTAACACATGCCAAGTCGTTACTGAAGAGACTTAAAGCTTACTGGTTGGAAGATAGACTGGCACAACTGTTTTACTGTTTATAGCAGTAACAAAGAGCGCCACCCCATGACGTAATCTGTTACTGCAACTAAACAACGTTCCAAAAGCACATTTGGCTTATTTTTCAGCATTTTTGCTGAATTTTCCACATTGACTTTTTGAACTGAGTTTGGCCAGGTGAGCTGTCATAGTTTAGAGAGGGAGAAAAAAATGACAATAAAGTTTGGAGTCTGTCTAACATGCAATATTTCGGTGTGAAAAAGTAATCAGTTTCTTTAACTCAGTTAAAGAAATAATTAGGGCCAGTGGATTGGAGACTCTAAATTGCCCATAGTGTCTGTCTATCTGTGTTAGCTTTGTGATGGACTGGCCTGGGTGTTTCCCTGGCTTCTGTCCAATGCATGCTGGGATAGGCTCCAGCCCTCTGTGACTGGATTTAAGCAGGTAAAGACAATGAATGAATGTTTGAACACTATGGTCAACCATCAGGCCTGAATTAGACCAACCCTGCCCACTAGAAATCTTACAAGATCTTTCCAAATTATTATTTGGTAGGAAGCTTCATACCAGGCCCCGTCCATACATTTTAATAGGATTTTGATCATCATATGTGAAAGTACAGAGATTGCACTTTTTGGTTGGCTCTTTCTTCTTTTTCATTGTTTTTCTTATTAATAAGGAAAAAACTACAAAAAAACTCCTACATGAATTGGCCACATGGTGTCGCTATAACAAGCCACTTTACACTTTGGCCAATAACTTCTGAACTGTTTGTCCTAGAGAGAAAATTCTTGTGTTCCTACATTCTTTGGAAGGTGCTGAGTTCAACCCATATATCACTTTCAATGTCCGCCATATTGGATTTACTGCCATTTTGGCGGTAAATCGAATAAAAAATTCAAAAATTCATAAAAATCAGCCATATGTCCTAGAGAGCTGAAATTTTCAGGACATGTCGGCTGAAGTGAGATAACTCTTTCGTACACTGAGGCCTGCCCCCGATTCAGAAGTCGCCCCCCTCTGTTTATAGCAAAAACTGACTGGTCCCACAGCGTTGTCCTCATAAACTGTAAGTTACAAAAAAAACCAGCATGATTGTTGAAATCGTAATTCGACCACCATATGCCCGAGAGAGACCAATTATGGTTGAGACGTTGCTAATTAAACCACCAAGGGAGAATCATTCCAGTGCGGAGGTATAGACTCGCTGGCTGTCATGTTCATTAAGCAAAACCTGCACCTCCTCATCTGCATGGGAGAAAAAGAAAACACCATATCAGTCAGTACTACAGTATGTTATCTGAAGATGAGGGGACCTAGAATTGAGCCCTGGGGGCAGGGCCGGATTAATCAACCACATGGCCCCTGGGCACACAGGTCCTATTGGGCCCCCCCGCACCCACACATCGTAAGTCAAGATACTAGCCTGTCCACAAACAATACAAAGGTAAACCTTTTACCAGTGGTGAAAAGTAACTAAGTACATTTACTCAAGTACTGTACTTAAGTACAATTTAGAGGTACTTGTACTTTACTTGAGTATTTCCATTTTATGCTACTTTATACTTCCACTCCACTACATTTCAGAGAGAAATATTGTACTTTATGCTCCACTACATTTATTTGACAGCTTTAGTAACTAGTTACTTTGCAGATTTAGATTATTAATACAAATTATAAATCAACTAATAAATTATGATATATTTTTTATAGGTTAAGCTACCCAGCAGTATATAAAGTAATTAAAATGAGCTCCACCTTTACCAGCTGCAACATTAGAGTGATGAACACATTAATGCATCAATAATTATAGACCAATAACATGATATATATGATTCTGAAATGGGCCATTATGCATAATGACTACTTTTACTTTTGCTACTTCAAGTATATTTTGATGCTAATACTTTTGTACTTTGACTTAAGTAAGATTTTGAATGCAGGACTTTTACTTGTAACAAAGTATTTTTACTCTGTGGTATTGCTACTTTTACTTAAGTCAAAGATCTGAATACTTCTTCCACCACTGCACTTCAATTATGGCCCCTGGTGGTCTGGGCCCCGGGGCATGTGCCCTGCATGCCCGGCCGGTAATACAGGCATGCCTGGGGGACACCAAAAGAGACCTTAGAACAGGCTTTTACCATCTAGAATGACAAATTGGGATCTATTAATCAGATATCAGTTCAGAGCTGATTAATAGATCCCAGAGGCTTCTTAATCTGATTATCTACGCTGTTTTGTGACTTTCAATTCATGTGCAACTTTTAGATTATGGCTCGATTTTTTTGATGAGGATGACAATTAATCATTAACTATTACCTATAACCCAGGGTCAAACGAGGCTTGTGCAGGGAATAGACAAAACAGAGATTAGCATTTAGTTTAAGGAAAAAACACACAGATTAATGTTTCACAGTGCCCAGTCAACCAGGTCACATCACAGCCTTGTCTTGTTTTAACTGGGTTTTGTTGCTGTTTTATAGCGCAGGCCAAGGTTATTATAGTAAACTAAGATGAAAACTTGGTGTAAAAAAAATCATTGACATAAACTGAAATAAAAATGAAAACTAAACTTTGTGGAAAAAAATTAAATTGTAAAATTAACTCAAATATGTTAAATGTTTAGTTTGCGACTTTTGGTTAATGTTCAGGGTAAAAAACAGAATGCAGATCAGAGTCCAGCTTGTGCATGATTTTTTCGAATGATTGATTTTATTTTATTTTTTTATTTCATGCATCCAAAGATGCCCAACCCACATAGGCTTATAAGACACCATTATTATAATTATACAATTATCATCAGAATTAGGAATTTCCTCTTTTTTACCGACCTAGGAAAAACAGATCCATGTTTTTTTTCCCCTCAATTTATTGGTGCAAAATACAACTCTCTTGTTGCCTTATCTCCATACTACAGTATATTGATTTAAAATTCAGGAGTCAGAATGCTCAAGCAAACCAGAAAACAATATCTAGTGATTTCGTCTCTTATTGCCCCCACCTACTTATTATAGGGATATTCAACTGTGTCCCATGGAGGGCTGAGTGTATGCAGGTTTTCGTTCCAACCAAAGACTACAGCAGGTAATTTCACCGATTAGTTCCTCCTCTCTGGTTGAAGGTGTGCTACTCAGGTTTGACACCCCTGGCCTAAAGGGTGACAAGTGCAGACAAGTGAACCGTGCAGACTTTGACTTATTCACCCTGAACTCTTCCCTTGCTGTGGGTTTGCTTGCTGACCTCAGTACTGCCATAACATCTTGTCCAAACCTGCCAAAATTCCAGCACCCAATTCCAGTCCTATTTGTACATTCAATTAGAAAATAACTGGGCATTGTGCAATGCCATGTTAGCTCCTTCTCATCACACTAGTGTTTATGGAGGTGTTTGCATATTTGCAGCTAATGCTTCTTACTTTTGGAAAAGCGGCAGCAACATGGTGCCAATGACCCTAATCTAAACTCATGTCCATTAACGGCCCACAAACTCCTGTACAATCCATATTCTGAACACACATAACAAAACATATACTGAACAAAAATATAAACGCAACACTTTTGTTTTTGCTCCCATTTTTCATGAGTTGAAATAAAAGATCTAAGACTTTTTCTATGCACACAAAAGGCTTATTTCTCTCAAATTTTGTTCACAAATTTGTGAACAAATATGCCACACCTGTCAGGTGGATGGATTATCTTGGCAAAGGAGAAGTGCTCACTAACACTGATTTAAACAAATTTGTGAACAAAATTTGAGAGAAATAAGCCTTTTGTGTGCATAGAAAAAGTCTTAGATCTTTTATTTCAACTCATGAAAAATGGGAGCAAAAACAAAAGTGTTGCGTTTATATTTTTGTTCAGTGTATATGGGAAGGTCCTGCACAAACATTGTAACATTGGTGATTTGATGTTGTACACACTGCAAATATGCAGTTATTCATATATTTTTGTTCTAGAGCTGAAGTTGTTAGTTGCTTTATATATAATACTAAATACTGTAATAATTTGCACTATTTTTATTATATTCTTTGTTTGTTTTATCCTGTTATTTGCAGCTGCAACAACCTCATTTCCACACAGGATTATTAAAGCTACTACCAGCAGAATTTGAAAACTTGATGACTTTGGCGACCCCTTGAGTCCCTTAGTGGTAGTGTTTTACTTCAGCTCTTGCAAAGACAACTCGCCACTTGTCCCTGCTCCCCCCTGCAGACTGCAGAGAGAAGACAAATCTGTATACAGAAGACGTGATGTGAAGTTGTCATAAGGCGAGTTATTTATCCCACGGCACAAGATGTGTTCTGTTCATCAGGAGCCAAATTCAGGTCAGGCAGTCCATCAGTCAGTCAAACAGCGCTTCCTCACCTCATACTAAAGTGGTAATCATTCATCCAGTGTTAGTAACCCTTGGCTTTTCCATGACAGCGAATATTCTAGTTACAACTAGACTGAACTCGGAAAGCAGTTTTGGCTAACAGGTGAGGAATTTATTAAGTTGGCCCATTGCTCTCTCACCTCATATTGAGTGGTGTTACTTTCACGATGTGTGTTTGTAACTACAGTGGCTAATCTATGCTGAAAAGAAATATTTTTGCTCGAATATTAACTAGACTGAACTAGCAAAACAATTTTGCTGAACAGGTGGAATTTATTAAGTTTGGGAAATGCTAACGAAACATTCTGGCTAACAGGTTGCTATGGTACTGAAAGACAGCTAACCTGCCGGATCGTAGCTTTAGCGTAGAGTGGATCTATTCTTCTTGACAATACATTGGGGAATGATGTGCTTATCCTGGTTATTCCAGGACTGCAGTAATTTCAACTACAGAAACAGTTGATGCTGCACACCTAGCTAGGCGCTGTGGGACTGGACAACATCTGTACTTGTCTGTGTTTTTGTATGCGTACAAAAAAGCAGTGCAAGTAGTGCCATTCAGAGACCAATACCAATGACTCAATGATTACTTGACCAGGCGCTGAGATTTCTGGTAGGGCTGAACAATTAATCGAAATTTTATCAAAATCGCAATATGGCCTACTGCAATTTTCAAATCGCAGGAGGCGCAATATTTGTTAAAGGTGAAATGTGTCAAAATAGCATTTTAAATGAAATATTGTGGTGCTGCAGAGATGTCCTGGCCTACACATCATATTCTACAGACTTAAGAAAACATCTTTGTTTGGTACAGATCCCCGCAAAAATCACACCATAATCATTTTAATACGTTTTTCAATGAAAATAATAGAATTATTATGAGAATAATGATGTAAAAATGATCATTCCCTCTAATATCGCAAATCATATCGCAATTGCAATATCAGTCAAAATAATCGCAATTAAATATTTTCTCAAAATCGCCCTAATTTCTGACTTTCAAAACTCACTTTCTCTTTCTTTGTCTTTGTTGTTGCAATTCCTACTGGTCGCCAATAGAGGGCGATAAAATCATAAATTACTTCATGCCTCTTTAAATAAGGACTAAAAATCACTGACCAGTCTAGATAAGACACTTAAAGAGACAGGTTCAGATCTTTCACTGTCTCTCTAAAGTCCTTTGTGTTGTCTCCCACATGATAAATTCTACGTGTTAACATCCGCTCTTAAGCCAATGAAACTAAACCGGTTGACTCATTTCAATGCTTTAATAAACATCAGCTTCTTCATGGCTAACACAGCATCGCCATTACACTCATTCACTGCCAATATCATCACACTTCAATATCATTTCCACCACACTCATCGCGCTTTTGTCATGACATTTTAAATTTGAATCTCTTGTTTTTTCTTTTCCAGGTACTTCTCAATATTGGAAAATATGTGTTTCTTGTTAGCATTCCGCGCTGAAAGCAATCGGTACTGGGGAAGAAAAGCTAACTATTAGAGTTGTTCCGATACCAGTATGGGAAATGCCTCCAATACAGCCTAAAATGCTGGATCGGGTATCGGCGAGTACGCGAGTCTATGCACCGATCCGATATCTATACTTATATACTAAATTTAAACTGTTACTGTACTATTTAAAATTTTAAATGTCTTATATTTTACTAAATTGTGGCTGCACTTTAACAGTTTTTTTAAAGGAATTGTTATTTATTCCTAGATTTATTTATTTATGTTCTTTTTCAGTTATGACTGACTGTCAAACTAGATAACAAAGTTCTATGGCATTCATTCTCTGTATGTATTTGTTCATGTTTTACAAAGGGTTTGACCTGAGCCAGGCCATACAACAATGATAGCTATTATATCACATCCATACAGGGTTAGTAGTATACAGCTGTTAAAAAATAATAATATACGTATATATTTTTTTTAACGCACTGGTATCGGATCGGTACTCGGTATCGGAATCGGTATCGGGAAGGAAAAAATGGTATCGGAACATCTCTACTAACTATGGCTTTTTCCCCACAATGTAACAAGTGAAAGTGAAAACAAACTTAACAGACAAAAATTTAAGGTGTCAAGATATCACTTATATTTTACATCATTTATAATTAATCAAACTTCAATAACATTCAAGTTTAAGTATTAAGTATTAGCATTATCACACTCAAGTACTACTCAGCTTTCAATAGAATTAACATCTGATTCATACATGCATATCACTGCTAAATTAATATATGTGGATAGACGTGTATCAGTTCAATGATCAGCATTCAGTCATAACATCAATTTATTACTTATGTCATTCAGAACAGAAATACTGGAATCAAATGTCTCCTAAACTTGGCTGACTTTTAACAGTAACAGCCGTTTTTTCTTTTTTTTTTTTTTTTTACAGAGAAAACGTGAAACAAATTGCGTTCATGTCATCTTAGAGGAATCACACAGGAGAATAATGATTTACTGTCATACTACACATCATCTTAGTTAAACTGTTACACCGAAATGGATGTGTGTGTAAGTGAGCACTGACTGAAAAATCATCCTAGGAAAACCTACACTTTGAAAATGTGTTGATCTCAGGCGGCAGCGATGGAGTCGTCATCCAACTGTCGACCCTGAGGCTGAAAAACAAACAAACAAACAAACAAACATGCAATTACAACTCCAACCAACCAGCAACTATGATTTCATTACTTACTAAGATGTGAAATCTACTTAGTCGCTGTGTATGTGCGTTTCAGAGAGAATGAGTGTACAGTAGAATTCCACCAATATGGAGTATACAAGTGTATATATCAATTTATTTTCCTGTGTGTATATTACCATTAGAAAGATGTGTTTTTGGCTGGAACCCCTCAGTCTGTGTGTATCTATTTTGATTTTTCTGTGTGTGTGTGTGTGTGTACCTTGACGAAGATGCGTTGGGGAAGGAAACGTCTCAGTGTGTGTGTGTTGGTAGTCGGGCAGCGTGGCAGGCTGATGTTGAGTTGTGGTAGTGTTTGGTAACCGGCCATCAGCGGGTAATAGTTGTATAGCATCTGCTGCTCCGAACCGGGCAGGATACGAAGACGCACCTGTACACACACACACACACACACACACACACACACACACACACACACACACACACACACACCCTGTTAAATGCATCTTTCTGTCCATGCGTTTATTTGTTACTAAACTACTGCAGGATGGCTGAGCAATTTCAACCCCAAAGAAAGAGTTAAAAACACTTTACTATTATTATTATAAGAACTTATAGAGCTTATCAAAAGAGTTACGTCCTTTACAATATGAATAACAATATAATAAAACAAAAAAACAAGAACAAAGAGCCATAATGGGCCATAATTCAAGTAAAAGCAAGCCTAAGAACTTGCCAAGCTTGTGGCTTTTACAAGTTTAAACAAAGACATCTGAAACTATGACTCAAACACATGTAAGCACTTTCAGATAATTAAAGGATCTGCAGATAGCCTGTGCTGGCTGGATATTGATTAACCTTTGGGTGAATGAGTTTGTCTTGCAGCATTATGCCGTGTACACACTATAGTGTATATGAACTGGTTTACTGAATAATAGAAGGGGGCACAGGCTTGTAAATAATCAGCTCTCCTTACCACCTAAAGAATGAGCAATAACTTCAGCTGTGTATAGTAAGCAGGGGTGGAAAACTATCCTACTCAAGTGTAAGGACTGTAACTTAGGTAAAACTACACTAAACTCTACTTAAGTAAAAGTAAAAAGTAGCTACTTTGTGTGTGTGTGTGTGTGTGTGTGTGTGTGTGTGTGTGTGTGTGTGTGTGTGAGAGAGAGTGTGTCCACATGCTGTTTTCAAGTAACTGCTTCATACATCTTGACTTTCACAACTGGTAAACACACATAAGCTGGGCTTCCATCAAACTATTTTTCTGCAAATCATAATGTATCGAAGTAAAAAGTTTTCATACTCATTTGAGGAAAAAAATGTTGTTTTTTTGTTTCAAGAAATCATGCGATAATGATGGAAACCAAGGTTATTATAGTTTTGCATTTTTCATTAGTTTTTATTTTTATTTCGTTTTGACTTTTTGTTTTTAATTTCAGTTTAGTTTTTAAAGCGGGTTTGCTAGTTTAGTTTTTATTTTTTGAAAATGCTTAGTTTTAGTTTAGTTTTTATTAGTTTCAGTGTTTTTTAGTCTTTTTTTGTAATATGGGGTATTTGTCACGGGCGAGATTCAAAAAGGTAAAAAAAAAATAAATAAATAAAAAAAATTGGAAGATAGAATTCATATCCACCCAATTAGGCTTATGTATGAAATAAAATGACAAAGACGAAAACTAAAGATATTTTCTCCACAATTTTAGTTTATTTTAGTTAGTTTTGTAAACACACAATACAGTTTCAGTTAGTTATCGTTTTTTTGTAAAGCCTCGTTTTTATTTTTATTTCAGTTAACGGAAGCGTTTTTTCACACCTAGTTTTCGTTATTTCGTTAGTTTCCGTTAACGATAATAACCTTGATGGAAACACATTTGTCAAATAAATAATGGTGTAGTCTCGGCATAATCGGCTCAATGAACGATTCAATTTCAGTTCAAAAGTGGCTTTGGACTTTCTGAAATGTTAAAACGGTAAAACAGCCCACCATAACTTTCTTTCTCCCTGAGTATTAATCAATCTTTAATAGACTCTTTACATTTTTCTCATGTGTTCTCTGCCATAATTCTATGTTCAGGAAGCCGATTTATTCACTTCAACCCAGAGAGTTTGATTAGAAATGTGCTTAACAGTGGGATGGAACCATAGCTCTACCTGTTTGAGTCCAGAGAACATGAACGCATCGGAGGGTTCCACAGCCATCTCCACCTCCTGGACCAGAGCCGTTCTGTTCTCGATGTGGTAACGGACCGGCAGAGACTCTCTGACTCGCCCGAATGATGGCAGTTCTAGAAACACACATAATGGAAGTGTTCACTCAAGTGTTGACTCAATATGTGACAAGAGGATTGACACCAAAACTGTCTCTGGCAGATAGTTCTGTCCGGTGTGCATGTATTTGCAACATTTCTACAGAAGCATAAAGTGTCATAAAATGCCTAGACATGGAGACAAGCATTGTAAAAAACTATTCATTGTACCAACATGTTCAATTAACAGATGTATGTGTAATGTGTGTATACTGACCAGCGTGGACGTATAGAGGGACGGTCTCCAGGATAACATGAGGCAGAGTGACTGTAGTCTGGACAAGAGGGCTGTCTGGACTGGAGGACTGTCTGCAGGAGGACAGAGTTAAAAGGAAGGGTCACAACCAAAATAAAGACAAACAGCTGTGGAACCAGCCTACTTCTGAACATAGCTAATGAAGTTCTAAAACTGAATGGGCAATATGAGAAAATGGATGTGAGGATATTAAATGTTTAGGGAAAGGTCCAACTCTGTCTATTAAAGCAGATGTGATGAAAACAAAACATATCTGTCACATTGTATTAACCCTAATGTGTCTTAATCTCAGAGTCGACATTCATATGGATCAAACTACCTATAAACTGAAAGAATGAATAATGTAATACAAAATAAGAAAATAAAACCAACACTAATGCCGCTCCCATTCACATCTTCACATTACACAAAATGACAAAATGGCATTTGGCTTATTTTGTTTGTTTTACTTTCCACCTTTGCCTTGACTAGATATCACCAATACATTTTTGAAATGTAATATAAAATGTAATTTCACATTTGCATCAAAGTCATATTTATGGGCAAAATATTACAAGCTACTTTTTAAGGCACTGAATTCAAAAATTTTTGAGACTTTTAATGGCAGAATTAAATATGAGGAATGAATTATGACACCAATTTTGCCAGTGAAATGAATGTGAAAATGAAATAACTGTCAAACTATGACAATATAGGTTGACAGTTATGCATGACTTGACTGATTTCTCACTACAAAAACAGTTCAACAGTTCAACAAAAACTGTTTTTAACCATTTTTAAGACATCTAAAGCTGAATGTAGGCCTTAAGAGTCTGTATTTAACAGTATTCAATGACTTTTGAAGCCCTAAATTTAGGCTAACAATATATATGAAATATTTTGCTAAGTAAAATATGGTCTATCTCTTGATACGTTATCAATAAATGTGTTTTGTATTTGTGTGTTTTCATGTGCATATGTACAGTATGTGTGTGTGTTGCGCGTACCTCCTCCATGATATCAGGTACTGTCCTGTTGCCACAGTGTTATTGCTGTTGGCAACCGGTGGACACTGGAGACAGAAACACTCGCTGGCACACTCGCCTGTCTGTAGAACCACTACACACACACACACACACACACACACACAACCACATTATGATATAGGCCATGCTTTCAGGAAGTGGCTTACCATTGATTTTTTATCACAAGTCTGAATCTTAAATAATTTGCCCTTAATAGAGTTGCTGGAGACAAACTACAAGATTTTTTTCTGTCTTATCCGTCATAGAGGAACACACACTTGACAACCGGTTGGATTTAAGGAACACACACTTGACGACCGGTTGGATTTAAGGAACACACACTTGATGACCGGTTGGATTTAAGGAACACACACTTGATGACCGGTTGGATTTAGGGAACACGCACTTCATGACCGGTTGGATTTAGGGAACACACACTTGATGACCGGTTGGATTTAGGGAACACACACTTGATGACCGGTTGGATTTAAGGAACACGCTTGATGACCGGTTGGATTTAGGGAACACGCACTTCATGACCGGTTGGATTTAGGGAACACGCACTTCATGACCGGTTGGATTTAGGGAACACACACTTGATGACCGGTTGGATTTAAGGAACACGCTTGATGACCGGTTGGATTTAGGGAACACACTTGATGACCGGTTGGATTTAGGGAACACACTTGGTCATCAAGTGTGTTCCCTAAATCCAACCGGTCATCAAGCGTGTTCCTTAAATCCAACCGGTTGGGTTTAGGGAACAGGCACTTGACGACCGGTTGGATTTAGGGAACAGGCACTTGACGACCGGTTGGATTTAGGGAACAGGCACTTGATGACCGGTTGGATTTAGGGAACAGGCACTTGACGACCGGTTGGATTTAGGGAACAGGCACTTGATGGCCGGTTGGGTTTAGGGAACTTGCACTTGATGACCGGTTGGATTTAGGGAACAAGCACTTGAGGACCGGTTGGGTTTAGGGAACAGGCACTTGACGACCGGTTGGATTTAGGGAACAGGCACTTGACGACCGGTTGGATTTAGGGAACAGGCACTTGACGACCGGTTGGATTTAGGGAACAGGCACTTGATGGCCGGTTGGGTTTAGGGAACTTGCACTTGATGACCGGTTGGATTTAGGGAAAACACACTTGATGACCGGTTGGATTTAAGGGAACACACACTTGACGACCGGTTGGATTTAGGGAACACACACTTCATGACCAGTTGGATTTAGGGAACACACACTTCATGACCAGTTGGATTTAGGGAACAGGCACTTGATGGCCGGTTGGGTTTAGGGAACTTGCACTTGATGACTGGTTGGATTTAGGGAACAAGCACTTGAGGACCGGTTGGGTTTAGGGAACAGGCACTTGATGACTGGTTGGTGACGGTTTTTTTTCCTTCTGTGACGCTCAGTTCTTATTGGCTATTGCCAGTCTCCATTCAGATTTGAGTAGCTGATCACTTCAGACGACAGGAGGATGTCAAGACTTGTCCAGATTCCAGTTGTAAGAATCTAACATGTTGAAATAACGTTGATGGTCCTGACTGGATTAGAGGTGAGAGTTGCAAGTCGTGAACCCTCATACACCCTCATACACGATTACAAGATACAAGATATTTGTGGCACGGTTCTGTCGACTAAGGCGGGGTGCACAAGTGTGATGAATAAGCACTTATCAATGCAGCCTCAGGTAAAAGTTAACGAGTGCCGTGTTTTTCAGATCATGAGGTGGAGTGCTACTCAATCCGATGCAAGTGCAGCCAGTTCACCCTCAGGAAACCATAAAATAAGGCTGATTTTATTGACGTGACTCAGTGAGAGACTAGTAGTTTAGTGGTAGCACCTCAGGCGACTGCACCTCCTGCTCAGTCTCCAACCGTCATTTAAGTTTTTAGCTTCGAGTTATATATAAGTTCATATACATTTTGAGTTGTTTGAGTGCAACACAGGTCATTCACAGAGGTGCTCAGTGAATAAGAATATGAAGAATAGTCAGGAATATGTTCTATATCTGCAACTGCAGTATTCAATAAAAGCAGTACCGAATCTGAAGACATTTTCTTTTATGTTTTCCCCCAACAAATTATGTAAAAACTAAAATGGTTTGATAAGGGATTCAAAATGATTTGGATTTGCTAAGCAGATTCAATACTGGATTCGGATTCGATAAAATGCCTTTGAACTAGGGCTGAACAATTAATCAAAATTTTATCGAAATCGCAATATGGCCTGCTGCAATTTTCAAATCGCAGGAGGCGCAATATTTGTTAAAGGTGAAATGTGTCAAAATACCATTTTAAAGTAAATATTGTCGTGCTGCAGAGATGTCCTGGCCTACACATCATATTCTACAGACTTAAGAAAACATCTTTGTTTGGTACAGATCCCCGCAAAAATCACACCATAATCATTTTAATACGTTTTTCAATGAAAATGAGAATACTGATGTAAAAATGATCATTCCCTCTAATATCGCAAATCATATCGCAATTGCAATATCAGTCAAAATAATCGCAATTACATATTTTTTCAAAATCGTTCAGCCCTACTTTGAACCTCAACCTTAATAATATGCCTAAAGATCGTGTAGTGTGCCCCAACATCAACAAAATCTACGTAGCGTTTTGCCATCAATAAACAAGACTGATACCTTGTTCTAGCTGTGACTGGAGCTGGGGTGTGTTGCTGCTCATGGTAACCAGCTGCAGAGAGGAGGAGGCCAGCAGGAGGGGCCAGGGGGATGACGAGAGGAGGTCGGTCATCAGCAGGAAGGGGATGTCCACTGCTACCCGGTCTAATGGCTCAAACTTCAAAGAATACAGATATAAGCAGATATAATAATAATAATAAATCCATTTAAGTAAGTGTGAATCAGTCATCAAGACAGAAGGGATGCCTGCCACCACCCAATCCAATGACTCACCCTGTAAACAAACAATCTATCACCGTTTTGGTGAAAGTCATCAAAACGGTGAAATGTTACGAAAAGCAATACCAAGGGAGTGAAAAATACATGATTTGCCTGTTCAATGCAGACCATGACATGGATTAAATTGGAGACTCTTGTACTGGGTACTCTTGTACTGCCCACAATTGGTGAGAAAGACCCAATTGGCCGCAGTGTGAACACATGGTAACACATAATCAATGGCTTTCTCATCAGAGACAATCTAAAAGAACAGTGTTTTTGATAATTAGAATAAAAAACATGGAGGAACATCGTTGAGCCTAAAGCTAAATTCCCCCCAACCAAACACTGACACACTAGTGCTAATGAAGCATCAGCTACAGACCTTGGTGGACACAAACTTGACAGACACCTCGAATGGGACCACGGTCTCTATGGTAACAGTCTCATCCTGGAAGAGAAAAGAAGAAGAGAGGAGGAAATCAGGTGGGAAAAGCATAATCCCAAGGTCTTACTTACCTAGTCTTCCTGAGATCTTAGATCCAGCTGAATCTAGATCAGCGCTTCTTAAAATATAGGTTGGGACAGGTCTCTTTCTAGTGCGAGTTAAGCAAGCCTGGTTCTCAGGGTGAAAACACACTGACCTTTTTGGGGTTTTGCTGGTGTTACTGCTCCTTTACCTTGTGACATTTGCAGTTGATTTGTCGTCCTTCCACGGTGGTATCGATGCTGTAGGCCACGTGGAACAGGAAGACCCTCGGCCCAGTCGTCACACACCTCACATACACACACCTCTCCACCTGGAGACAAACACACGCCATGGGTATAGGAATTACTATTTTTTGCCTTGGGGGGAGCTGAAAATGTAGGCAGGTAGGCGGGTGATAGGTCAAAATGCATAGTTAAATACAGGGTTCCTACACATTTTCAATTAAAAAATTCCATACTTTTTCCAGACCTTGATTTGTTTTGAAGATTTTGTCTGGTGTTCAATATGATTTACGCAGATAGACATCTTGCCCCTGCTAACTAGGTCATATCACTGTATAGATGAAGATTGTTCTTCACAGCGACAAATATCAGAATATGTGAGATGATTGACAGGGTTCCTACACGCTTTCCATTTTAAAATTCCATATTTTTCCCAGACCCTATGTTCTTGCCTGGATTTGATTTTGGTGGGTATTTGATATAATGCATGCTGACAGCGGCTGGGTAATAAGAGCGTCCCTCTATCTGAACATTATTCTGCACATCAACAAAAACTGTGGACTCAAAGTGGCTCTACAACAACATAAAAGCTAGAATTATGTGTGTATCGGACCTGAACCGCAACATTTTCCATACTTTTTTTTTTTTTTTCAAATTCCCAAACTATTCAAGACCTGGAAATGATCAAATTCATTTTTAATACTTTTCCAGACTTTCCAGACCTGCGTAGGAACCCTGTAAATAGGCAAATTTGGTAACTTTTGAAAAAATCATTTTGAGGAAATCTAACATGACAATCTAAGGGCTCCCTTAATAAAACTTTAAAATTGTGAATTTGTGAACATGATCAAAGAGCATAACACCAAGCCTGCAGCCTGCCTCCTTTCTGTATGAGCCCACAGCAGAATTGCAGTTAGTTGAATAAAGGATTGTACTGTGTACCCAGTGTGAATAAAAAAAAAATCTTGAAATTGTGTGGTTAAATTGTGGTTAAAGAGACTGTCCCATAACCAATAGGTCAAAGGTTCAATACTCACAACAGCCAATGTGTGTCCATGAGCAAGACATCAAACCCCATCTTCCTTACTCATAGTAAATTGATCTGGACAAAGGTGTCAGGGAAATGCCTACATTTTAGTGTGTGTGTGTGTGTGTGTGTGTTTGTGTACCTTTTCGCCTGGGTTTAGATCTCCAAGAGGTATGTCAGGGAGCAGTGCGGGGTCAGTGTCGTCACACACTTTGGAGCTGCTGAGCGTCACGTGGGTGGTCTGGCTTAGGTTGGCATCCTGGCCTGGAGACACCAATCAAGACAACCATACACAGAATGTTATACCAAGACAGTACAGGTTTCCCTTGCCAATGACACTCCAGAAGGTGTCCTCTCTGCTCTGCTCTATCTGTGTACCTGGTTTGAGGCCGGCTGTCAGTTTAACATCCCTGGCCACGGCCTCCTCCTGTGATTGGACGGTGAGGTTGATGCAGTACATTTCGTTGTTGAGCGCGGGAGGCTGGTGGCTCAGCTGAACAGAGATCTTTGGGACTCTGGAGATGATCCTGACCAACAGACAGACAGGAACGAACACAATCAATTCACATTTCTCTGAATTTAGTGCAATGTGGCAAATGGAGCATGTAGCAACTGATAATGTAATAAAAAACCCATAATAAATGGAAAATGTTGAAAAATCTCCCTTGAAATGGGCCAATGTAAAAAACAACCACCACCAAATAACATAAAATTATTGCATTTATCAAGGATTATCACTTAATAAGAGGTGTAAGAGGGATTTTTTTACCTGATCATGTAATAACAATGACTTATAATGTGTTATATATCATATATATTAAAATATACAGTACTGTGCAAAAGTCTTAGGCACCCTAGATTTTTGTATATAAATTTCTTAGAAGTCTTAGATGTTTATTTGGTTTCTGCATTAGTGTGTCAGTAGACTGCTGTTTATTGTAAATTTTTGATATTCAGAAACTTTTCATTTCATTAGTTTTGAAAGCATCTTTGCTTTATGGATATCTTTGACATATGCCTAAGACTTTTGCACAGTAGTGTATATTATATATTTGTTATATATACAGTACTGTGCAAAAGTCTTAGGCACCCTAAATTTTTTATATACATTTCTTAGAAGTCTTAAGATGTTTATTTGTTTTCTGCATTAGTGTGTCAGTAGACTGCTGTTTATTGTGAATTTTTGATATTCAGAAACCTTTCATTTCATTCGTTTTGAAAGCATCTTTGCTTTATGGATATCTTTGACATATACCTAAGACTTTTGCACAGTATTGTATATATAACAAAACTTCATCATCATCATTCATTCTAC
>NW_027279456.1:0-107920 GCF_046629955.1 Centroberyx affinis
TGGAAATCTATTACATAAATGTCACAGATACATTTTGTTTGAGTTGCTGGTAATTTCTAGTTTTTCACCCTCAGTCATGCACAAATGAAAACACTGCTTAGTGTAATATAGGACTGGAGTGAGCATAGCGTACATAGTATAACTATACTTGTGAAACTAGAAAAGAAAGCAGAAAAACATAACTGCAACCCATCTGCAAAGCATGTTTAGCTGCCTGAGTCTGAATCTCCTCCCTGGATCTAAACTAGAGCTGAAGTGAAGGAAACAGAATGTGCCTGAAGGCTGATGGAGGGACTGACAGCACTGGTCCTCCTCCTCCTCCTGTCCTCTCCCCTCTCTACAGGACACTGACTGACAGACAGACAGACAGGCAGACAGACAGCGTGGCCCTTTGTGTCCACTGACAATGGGGATCTGTCCCTCCCTGGGATGGGCTGATCTCTGGATGAGGCCCTTCAGTTTCTGGTCGGAGGTGGTGGGTACAGAGGGAGCGTGGGCGAGAGTGTCAGTCCAGAGACAAAGATGGAGGGGGGAAGAGAGAGAGAGAGAGAGAGAGAGAGAGAGACAGACAGACACTAAAATATCAAGACTGATTATCTTGACATCCCAACTTTATCTAATGTCTATGATAGTTTTTATTATGTGATGTGACGTTATTTTAATTATTGGCCCATTAGTAAAGTTCCACGTTAAATCATGTGGATGATTTTGGTGTCTATGTTCTCTTCACTTAACAGGTAAGTTGACCAAGAGGACAATCTCCCAAAAACTTGTACTCCTTTAAAACCCAAATTTACACTCAAGCTAATACAAACATGTTGAACAAGTTGAGAGGAAGGGAAAGGAGAGGAGAGGAGAGGGAGGAGAGAGAGAGAGTTAGAGATTGTGTCTGGGACGTTCACTGGGATGATGGGTAGCTTTGGACTGGGTATGGGGGGGGAGCAGCCAGCTGTTCAGGACTCTTACAGTAGATCTATTCTCTCACAGCCCACCCATGGGCCATTACTCACGCCTCTCATTCCTCCTCTGTCTGTCTTCTCTCTCTCTCTCTCTCTCTCTCTGACCCCCCCCCCTCTCATTTGTAATGTTGCATAGCAGAAACATGGCAAAAAGACAGAAGCACACTGACAAGATGAGCATGAGGAGAATGTGTGTGTCTGCATGAGAGTAGGAGGACAGAAACACACACACATTTACACACACTGAAACAACAGGATGGTACAGGCCATAACAGCACATGAACACACACACATGGACACACACAATGAGACAGAGAGAGAGAGCAAGTGGACTCATTTGCATGCATTATCATACAGAGAAAGTCACACACACACACACACACACACACACACACACACACACACACAGACATACTGTATATATATATACACACACACACACACACACACACACACACACACACAACTCTTTGCTTGCACGTGCATTAATGCACAGAAAGTCACAGAAAGAGAGAGTCCACATCCCTAGAAGCTTTAAAAAGTAAAACGTTCAAGAAACAAAAAGGCTTTTCAGCACGATGATTTAGTTATGATCACTTTAGAAAATAGTTCTGACAGGTGCCAACACCGATAGATCTCTTTAGGGGTCGAGGTTATGTTTTGACTTCCAAAATATTCCAGAGACTACTTTACTTTAATCTCCGCTCTGGCATTGGTGTGTAACTTCCTGCTCCAAATGGAGTTTAGGGAGGGAAGTTCCTGAAAGTTTAAAAAAACAAAACACTTTCCTCTTATCTCTGCAGTCTCAGCTGATAACTTGTTGCAGGGAAGTTGAACAGTTGAAACCGGTTCAGCATGATTTAAATTACACATGCAGCTCTGGGCAAGGAAATAATTCCACTTACAGTACTAATGGGCAATCAGTTTGCATTGGTCTTATCCAGTGATGTAGGTAAATAAAGAGGTGGGTAAACTAAGAAGTAGATGATTATTATAATGCAAACAACAACCAATATAATAAAAATATAAAATCAAATTCCCAGAAAAGTATTAATTTATGATTTTTATTTTCCTTTAAAGACACTTACTTCATTTAACTTACATCAGTTTGATACTACTTACTATGATGTGTAGTCTACTATCAATTTACATCAAAAGTATCTATGTCAGCCTAAAAAGTGGGTCAACTGAGTTTAAGTGTGTTTATCCTCCTCTACATCCCTGGTCTTCTTCATCAATATTAATCATTATTTGCCACCATAATCTCTGGAATGATCCACACACCATGCTGTAGCCAAATAATTGTTTCAAAGCATTCATGTTTCACTCCATATAAATCTTGTCCTTTTACTTATTTGAAACTGTGAATTAAACCTACCCGGAGTGGATTTTCCCGGATGTCAGTGAGGTGAGAGGAGGAGGTGACAGGAGGAGACACATGTGGAGAACTGGAATTCGCCATGTTTTCCTTATCATGTAATAAGGGAAGAATATTCTTGCAGATCACAACTCCCGCTCTCTTCACATCTTCGTCCGCTTTTCAACTGTGTCATCCCATACAGTAAATTGGTCCCGTGCCACTCCACTCGTGGCAGTCTGAGAGAAAACTTCCTCAGAGTCGCGGAGGGAGTGAGGAGTTTATGCTGCCTTCAAGTGCTGTCGGAAATATCGTAATTTCGACGAGCTAACACAGTGGTGGCCTAAATATGACTGGGATTTTCCATGACACCTGAGTTGCTGAAATGTGACGTTTAGGGAGCGGAGAGTATGGACACTGGGCCTACAGCTAGTGGCAAAAAAATAATGTATTTAATTATTGTAGGCCTATGTTAGGCCTATTGTTCGACATTCTTTGCAAATAATTCAGTTTATTTCTATTTTCACTCTTTATTTAACTTTCAGTCATCATGGATTTTTCTTTTTTAATAAATTGATTAAAACATAAATTACATGCCTGATGTGAATTTTCTCCTCTGCCCCAGCACTACAAACTAGCTATGTGCTGCTGGATTTCTAAGATAAAATAACAGCCACCATTTACAAGGCCCATTATCGCCGACCAAAAGCACTTGAATTGTGCAGATCGTCTTATGTACGAGCTTACGAGGTGCATTTGAAGGCAGCGTGTGCAAACAGGTGCGGTTCTCTTCAGTGGCGCAGAGCGTTGCACTTGGCGCAGAGACTGGCACTGCTCGAATAAATTAAAAAATGACTCGTATGATGGAACGCTCGTGAGGGTGTTTAACAGATGAGTTAGTCAATAGAATATAATAATAGAATTGAATAGAATAGCATAGAATAGAATAGAATAGAATAGAAGTTATTTGGGTTAACATGTCGGAGTCTTTCCTTAAGTATTAGATAACAGGAGTTGGGCAGCGTTTCTGTGATTGGAAATAGTTTCACAAGGTCAGAAGAAAATATCCACTCCGCCAGATGATTTATATTGTTTTTGTTGGTGACCAAATTTCATTTTCTCATTGGCAGCAGTGTTGAACCTCCTAGGTCTGCTCTAGGGAGAAACAATTTGATACAGTAGCTAATGTAAGCCTTCGCAAGTGATGTGAGTGCAAACAGTGAGGTGTTTCCCTCCAGCATGTTTGTAGTTTGCTATGATTTAGTTTGATTTAGTACAGAATTGCATAGCTATCTGTCCTGTCTCTACTGGAGGTGGGGTGATAACAATGGGGAGAGTGAAACCTATCATCAAAACAGTCACTCTTAGACACCATGCTAACTTTTAGGGAGATTAAATAATAGTGAAATTAGATTATTGCTCATTTTTACGGGAAGCTTGTCAGGGAGCCCTGGAGGTCCCGGACCCCTCTTTGCTCCATCAGATTTCATCATAAATATGTTGCCACCTGGTGGCCACATGGAGCACGGCGCGGCAGCAGAGAAACCACTAGCCTCCAGTTGTAAATCACCCAGATGGCTGGACAATACATCTGATTGTAAAGAAGCGTATGATGGCACACTGTTGTTGGGCTGATAATAACGTTCCCAGCTAGACAACAGGTGTTTCATCATGAATGATTCTGCAAAATTATACCCGTCCACTCATCATGATCCCTTTCGGAGACCTCATCAACAGCTGAAAGGGGGATGAAAAAAGGATCATCACAACAAGCGAGCATCCAAACAAGGCCGGCTTCATCAGGAGGACGGCAGTATCTGATCTCCATTTGGTGCGGGTCCAGCTGTGTGTGCGTCCTGGTTAAAGGGATGAACGGGATGCATCGCTGTGTTGTCTTCTGTGGCGTCGCCCTGATCCAGCCTCCTTTCTGTCAATAGACGGATGATGAACGGCTGTTTGTTCTGGTGTGCTCAGAATAAACAAAATTATCTTGTGCAGATGGGGCTGCTGCTTTCTTTCAAATGCAAGCGGCCTCTTCTGACACACACACACACACACACACACACACACACACACACACACACAGACAACCATAAGACCATAAGTGCAGCTGATATCCCAAAGAAATGAGCATAAAGATCTACTTGTAACACACATTTTAAACTGTAATTTCACAAGACTTTAAAATCTGAGGGTTTAAGTCTCATCATTTGTTTTACATGATCAATGACAGGGACTCAATCTTCAGGTCACACACCCACTTCTCTAAGCTTTAGGTATAGTGGCATTTCCATGACAAAACTCGTGAGAATAAGTGTGAATCCTTATTGAGCACAAGGACTGCCCACACAGGTGCTTCCAGCGAGCACAGCGACAGCTCTCACACCAGAGGGAACTTCGTCTCTGTAAGCAACATTGCAGCTTGCCAGCAGAAACCCACACTTGAACGTGCACACAACCTGAAGGAGTGAGCAGAGTTCATTCCCCACGCACAATTGCTCCGTGTGCTTTCCAAACCTTTTTTCTGCGCTCACGTTTCATTCTGTTTTGACAGTCGAAGGCGGGCTCAGCACTGGGCCGCTGTGTTCAGGAATTTGCAGGTTACTGTAAAGGCCCCGTCCTTATTTCAAACTGTGTTGTGGTTGGATTGTATCCTGTGTAACGGCATTGATGCAGATTAAAAAGAAGAGAACAAAACAGTGGCTCTGTGCTTGAAGTTTTCTACTTCAGAGGGTAACAGACAGCCAATCTCATCACAGTTTTGGCAGTGCCATTTCCTTACGTGGGCAGTCCTCTTGCTCAGGTGCAAGGTCACTTATTCTTCTGAATTTTGTGATGGAAATGCCACCATATTAAGGCTACCTTAGTTATTGCCACCCTTACACATTTGTTGCTTGACATCAGAGCAGATTAGCTCTCATCATGTCAAGCACTAGGCTCCAATCAGTTGGATTTGGGCCAAATAATGAGTAATAATGTTATTAATATGTTTAATTATGTATAATCAGAGCCATTAAAACTGTAAGTGCTGATACTCATGCTCCCTTAAGGCAATTTCTTCACTTTCTTTAACCTACAAAACTGGAAGGGGGAGAATAAGTGTCGCCATTTTATATCTACATCCGTCACTGGTTTGTTGTCACATCACACTAGACTTGATACTACTGGTTATACTGAAGGTTTAGAAAGACATTACCAAGAAGGGCTGATTCTTCTCACTCTGTTTCTATGCTCTACCCTGAGCCTCAGCCAGCCGTCTCTGCCATAATAATCAAGACCCATTTGATGTGATTATCTTGGCGTGAAGGGGAAGAGGGGAGACGAATGAAAGCACATTTTATTTCACATATGTCTGAATAACATGACTAAACAGATTCTTCTCTCTTTTTTTTTTTTACAGTTTCTATAAATCTCTCACGAGACTGGCAGGGGTTCAGGGTGAAACATGTGGCAACTTTTACTGACAGCGTTTGTCATGGACAGAGGGCCGTGACACCCCCCACCCCCCCACCCCCCAATGCTGCAGAGGGACAGATATGAATCCTGAGACGACAGCCTCATGGTTTCTGTCAAGGATGAGGTCAGCATATTGTCCAACTTTGACCTCTAATGGACGGTTGAAGGGATCGGGGGAAGATGCATCAGGCTGCAGGGGGGTGAAGTGAGGAAATACAAACCAAGGATAGGAGAGAGAGAAAAATAAGATAAATGCAGCCGAGCAGAAGATAGGGAGCAGCAGATTTAGTCCACATAAAAACTCCTACACACTCTCACTCAAGCCTGCACATCGGGCTGTGAAGGAGAGAGGAGATGGAGAGATAACCTCTTCCTCCTCTCTATTTCTTTCTCTCTTTCTCCCTCTTCTCTGTGTCTCCCGTGTTAACCCTCCAAAAGGGGAAATGGGTTGATTGATTGCCTTCTCTTGAGCAAGAGGGTATGATTATAAAATACGAGAGTTCATGTGAAAATGGGGGCTTTAAACTGGTAGAAGAATGATATTTTTAAAAAACTGTCATTTATTGCTCCCCGCAGAGCACAGACAATATGTAAAAAGTTTCTCATTTTGAAGCCTTAATTCTAGACACTTGAATTGTCTTCGAGTTTCTTCTGGAAATCAACTTCTAAGAGATTATTGAGACTGAGGCTTCAGTCTATTAATTTCTGTCCATGTATACTGTTTTCTCACACACTGTTCAATTTGAAAACTACGCTGTTCGAATGTAAATGGAAAGTTGGAATTATATCCTGAGGGCAAAGACGATATGCATATATAGTTTATTTTTTATGATTAGGGGTCAGACATTGAAATTTGAATCACAGATCATTTTCATACTGAGCACATTTATTTCCTTTCTCTATTGTTCAGCTGTCAGGGCTGAGACAAAACAATAAAGCTGTCTTTTATTTTATGATTGAATTTATAATGTCGTCTCACAAAAGTCTCCCACAAAAGATATGGGATGCGAGAGAGAATGAAGCGTGATGGAAAGGCTGCCAACAGAGTGCGGCATCTAAATGACAGTGATTTAAAATGCAGGAGTCCTTTTATTATCACCAAAAGTTTCTGAAGACTGTGCATTTTCCCTGTCACAGTGTGGGCTTTTGAACACCAGCCAGGAGTGCAAAGGCCTGCTCCATCATTCAAGTTTAGTAGCTCATTGAATTACCAGACTACCAGGCTGTTTCCTATTTGAGTTCAGCAGAGACAAGTTCAAATAACTGAACGCTTAGTATTGTTCTGACCATTACAGTGTTTCCTGGAGTAGGTGAACATTGTGGAATTGCCATGATATAATAGGACAGAATGATAAAATAAGACAGAATGATTTCTTTGAAAAGCAATAGCTGCCTTGTTGAGGAATAAACTGTGAGGAACAGTTCCACCTCCATTGAGCAGCACATTAAACTCAACCGAGCGGGAGTGAGAAGAATCAAAAACACCCTGGTTCAATGGAAAACAGATGTGAATCTGCTGATGATAGCCTGATGATAGCCTGTTTTCCACAGATAATTCAGAATGAGCAACCTCGGTAATCCTCAACAAAGTTATGAAGTCGGTGACATTCATTATTGTGAACATCAAGCTTCTCCACCCACGCTAATGAAATCTGAGGAGGTGTGTGTGCCATCAGAGATACCATTCAGACCTGTTGGAGCTTGCAGAGCGAGGAGAGCGGGGATCGTTATTTCCACAAGGCCTAAATCAAATATCCCACACAGAATGAGAACAGTTCTCAGCAGGGTAAAGAATAAACACTCATGTAATATCCTAACAATGTAATCTTAATAACAGTGGCTGGCAATGCAGTATTGCATCTTGACACCTTCCAAAAGTGCAGTGCATGGTTGTCGTCTAAATAGGATTATAAGGCATTCCCACACGGTGACAGCAACAATGATGTCAGGTGGAATAACTGGAATAATAGAGATCATAAACATCAAGGTATCGCAGAGAGCAGAGGATGCTACCCAGGCATTCATTAAGACCCTCTGAGCCTGCTGGATGAGGATACAGATAGAGTCTAAAAGGGATTATAATCACAGCACAACAGTCCCACACAGCCATGAGAAGGATCACACAAGTAGGAGCATTAATAGGCAAAAGTCTGTAATTTTAGAATAATGTAATCAGCAGAGACTAGCTGTGTGTGCTTTCAAGGCTCTTGTTAAGCTTCCGTAATCCTACAGATCTGCCGTATGAGGGTGTAGAAGATCTGCAGAGGCCTGTAAGATGATCTGTAATATCATAATACTGGGAGAACCTTAAGAGCATGCGTTGTAGCTTTCATTAAAACCATACCAACACACAGAATGAGGATAGGGGGGGGTTTGAATATGACTGTAAAGACCCAATTTGTACAGGCAATCTCATGGGTTTACATGCTTATAGGAAGCTCAAATTGTTGGAAGAAAAATGTTATGAAATATTAATGGACTGGCTGCCTAGGAGTAAAACTGTAGGACTGAGAACATCCCATTTAGGAGTGCAGTTTGACTGCAGTTTAATGAGCATGTCAACAAACTGGTTTTGAGTGCTGCCATGCTGCACAGCATCCTGGCAGGTATGAAACGGTTTATGAATGAGGAGCATTTCTGCAGCTAGAGCCCACAATTAGCTCCGAACTGGCTGAGGCAGACTTAAACAGAGAGGATAGACAAGTAAATGGCATGGGAAACAAGAGAGACTGAAATTATCAGAACATTGGAAGGACCTAGGGGAACAATAGCTCCAATCAAAACCTTCAGTTTAGGTCTTCTCAGCCTACAGAATGAAGATAAAGTGTAAAGTTGTATGGAGAGCCGTAATCTATATCATGGTTTCTTATTATGGGTTGGGACCCAAAATGGGCCACAAGTTTATTTTTCATAGGCTTAAATAGCCCAAAACAAGATAGCTCTAATGTTTTTTTCAAGGCATACAGAGTATAGACATTTCTGGTCTAATTGCCATTGACTCATAGCATTTTGGATGGTAGGGTCTCAATATACAATCTCTAAGTGTACTGGCATTATTAAATAAGTGGAACCAACAATTTACCTGCGTCATACCCTTTCTAAGTTTGTGCAAATTGCCCACTAACAATGAGCTAACTAAAACAAGCATACACCAATGAAAATCAGTATGACACACTGTTTTTGCCTGCAGCTGCTGTCACCTTCATTAGGCACATCGGGACGTGTAACAAAACCTTCAGCACTTAATCAATAAAAGGAAGGCTGTTGTGCAAGGCCACAGCTCTTAACTGGGTTTATGTTCTGTCAGACAAGGCCGTTAATGATGTCAGCACTGACTTGATAAAAGGATATTCAGTGGTGATTTAGTGTCATAAGCTCATACAGTTTTATTCTTGGATTATACAGTATCATGATTCCCTCCCCCATATTACAGTCTGTAGTGGGGATTAATAAACAGCAACTCAAAGATACTCACAGAATGAAGAGACATATTGGCTAAATGTCATAATTCTATTGATCTACACTGCATGCCAGTGAGTGCATTTGATTAATAACTCATCAATCAATTCTAACCTTTACCATAAAGACATCAGTCCTCATATGCCACAGCACCAAACTGCCTAACTGTAGCCTAATATTCCTATAATAGCCTATTAATATATGGACTTAAACTATGACTATGGTAATCAATAGTGAGTTTATAGTTACCTTATCTTACTCACTATAATAATAATACTCACTATCTCTATAATATTCCTATAATATTCCTCTCAGTGTGTCTGGATTGCTTTCTGCGTGTTCGTTCGTTGGTGACTCCCTCTCCTCCAGGAGCTGCGCCTCGCCTCTCAGCACCACGGAGATGCTGAGATCACTCCGGGAGGGCGGTGCAGAGAGAGAGAAAGAGAGAGAAAGAGAGAGAGAGAGAGAGAGAGAGAGAGAGAGAGAGAGAGAGAGAGAGAGAGAGAGAGAGAGCGAGAGCGCTACGTGTTGCTGCGCAGCAACAGATAGACAGAGAGGGAGAGAGAGAGAGAGAGAGAGAGAGAGAGAGAGAGGAATTCCCTCGCACAAACAAAAGAGGCTGCCGGGGCGTGTGTTAGTTCGTGCGGCGCGGGGAAGATGTAGCCTACTATAACTGTACTATCATAGCTGAGGGAGGCATAGCGACCAGTTGATGCAGGATGTAATGGTAACCTACAACAAGCCTTCGGGTGTATCTGAAGAAGGAGCGTCTTAAATCTGTCTGTCTGGAGGAAACATCATATTTGACATCGCGCCGACTGCCTTTGGGAAAGCCTCTTCTTCTGCCCGAGCTGTGAGGATCAACCTGACAGAGGAGCGTCTGCCTGACTCTGTGTTTATTATAGGGCCACAACTTGCCCATAAATAACCTGCAATATGCCGTCAGTTGAGTCGACATGCGGAGTCTTCTTGTAGGAGTATTCGGTGAACTGGGCGCGCTTTAAAGTAAGTTTATTTTCCCTGGATCTTGGAGTTCTTAGGACATTTTCTTCTTAATAGAAGCAGAAGTTGAATATCATACAGGTTGCTCTTCAGGTAATTGTATGGCACTTTAATTTGGGGGGGAAATAACTGGGTATAACAAGTGGGAGCCACTTACTTCCAAAGTAGGTGCCGCATTAATTCAGATAGCAGCTTGTTGGTTTCATTGTTTGTTTCATTGTTTCATTTCAGTGTGACTTCATTCAAATAATATAATGCTCACTGACTCTCTCTCTGTCTCTGTGTGCGTGCGTGTGTGTGTGTGTGTGTGTGTGTGCGCGCGTGCGTGTGTGTGTGTGTGTGTGTCTGTTTGCGTGTGCGTGTGCGTGTGCGTGTGGTGTTGTCTTCCTGTTTCTATATGTGTGGAGTTTATCTCTCTCTCTTTCTCTGTGTGTGTGTGTGTGTGTGTGTGTGTGTCCCTCTCTCCAGACATGACAGGTCAGGTCCTGGGGGAACCGGGCGGCGGGGCTCACATGGAGGACAACGCCGCCATCTGCATCAACGTGGGCGGCTTCAAGAAGCGACTCCCGTCCGACACTCTCTCGCGGTTCCCCGAGACGAGGCTGGCGCGTCTGCTCCACTGTCGCTCCAAAGAGTCCATACTGGAGCTCTGCGACGACTACGACGACACGGAGAAGGAGTTTTACTTCGACAGGAACCCGGCCCTGTTCCCCTACGTGTTGAATTTCTACAACACGGGGCGACTGCACGTCATGGCCGAGCTGTGCATCTTCTCCTTCAGCCAGGAGATTGAGTACTGGGGCATCAACGAGTTCTTCATCGACTCCTGCTGCAGCAGCGCCTACCATTGCAGGAAAATGGACCCGGACCGGGAGGACTGGGATGACCGCAGCGAAGAAGAGAGCACCACTTCATCTTTTGACGAGCTGCTGGAGTTTTACAACGACGCCACCAAGTTTGACAAGCAGCTGCTGGGGAGCGCACGGAGGCGCGTCTGGCTCATGCTAGACAACCCCGGCTACTCCGTGGCCAGCCGCATCATCAGCATCCTCTCTATCCTGGTGGTGCTGGGCTCTATTGCCACCATGTGTATGAACAGCATGAGCGAGTTCAGCCTGTTGGACCACGAGGGGCGACCCACTGAGGACCCCCGCTTCGAGACGGTGGAGCACTTCGGCATCGGCTGGTTCACGCTGGAGCTGGTCGCCAGGTTCGTCGTGGCGCCGGACCTCCTGCATTTCTTCGAGCATCCGTTAAACATGATAGACCTGGTGTCCATACTCCCGTTTTACCTGACGCTCGTTATCAATCTGGTGGCGGAGAGCAGCCCCGCGCTGGCCAACCTGGGACGCGTTGCGCAAGTGCTGAGGCTGATGAGGATTTTCCGCATCCTGAAGCTGGCGCGTCACTCCACAGGGCTGCGCTCGCTGGGAGCGACCCTCAGGAACAGCTACAAAGAAGTGGGCCTGCTGCTTCTCTACCTCGCCGTCGGGGTGTCGTTTTTCTCCGTGATGGCCTACACCGTGGAGAAAGAGGACAGCGAGGATCTCTCCACCATCCCGGCGTGCTGGTGGTGGGCCACCGTCAGCATGACCACCGTCGGGTACGGAGACGTGGTGCCGGTGTCCATAGCGGGCAAGCTGACCGCCTCGGCGTGCATCCTGGCCGGGATCTTAGTGGTTGTGCTTCCGATTACGCTCATTTTCAATAAATTCTCCCTCTTCTACAAGAGACAAAAACAGCTGGAAATCGCAATGAGAAGCTGTGATTTCGACGAGGGGATAAAAGAGGTGCCCTCGGTCAACCTGAGGAACTATTACGCGCACAAAGTCAAATCCCTCATGGCGAGCTTGTCAAACATGAGCCGGAGTTCACCAAGTGAACACAGTCTAAACGAATCAATACACTGAAAGAGTTTTACCAAGGACACCTAGTCAGGAAGGATGAGAGCGTTCATTCATTGTGGCATGTGGCTGCATGAGGAGCTGTCCATGGTGCTGAACCGTCCGGATCAAAAGCCCACTTCCCTTCCACTGATGTCTGACCGTCTGCCTCTCTGTAGCTCAGTGCAATAACGTGTTAATCTATGTGTCAGTCACAATGAGAAAGCAAGCAAATGTATTGGACAGCCTGAATATAATATTTCACTGTGCATTATTATGGCCATTTCACCAGATAGGCCAACTGTTCAGACAAATTTGATGACATAGGATTAAAAGACAGAGAATCCAGTAGTTGTTTACAATCGTATTGACGGTGTCACGAGTCGTTTTAATGAAAGTGTAGTCTACCCTTCAACTATACTTGTTGTGATAAAATATGTCTGAAGTAACTTTAATTGTACCTCTTATGACAGAGTGTTGATGTGTTATTGTGGTGTTGCAACAAGATTACTTCAGATGTGTGGTTGAAGCAAACTATATTAAACAAGAAATACATAACACTGTTTCTCATTTGCCATTTTCACATACACCGTGTTGCTCTACTTGACATTTGCTACATTTTAGTGGTAAGAGTATTAGTGTCAGCCTAAGCTATAGTTATATTGATTGAGATAATAACACATGCACTTGTAAGCTTGAAGGGAAAAAGAGGGATTTAAAGTAGTGAGTGACACAACATCTAATGCTGTTTGACAGGCATGGCGACAACCACTCATAGCTGACATGTTGAATAAATTTACATTCACAGTGTTTGATTTTTCTAGCTACATAACCATCTCACTAGGCAAACAGCAGTTGTTTGTTATAAATCAATAAGTGTTACTAATGAAGTGGCAGGTGTTTTGCAATTAAATGCCAGCCACAGACATGGCAATGTGTCATATTAGTCTGGAATGTATTAAATGTCAGGCAAATAGTGTGTATAGCACCATCATTAGATTGAGAATTTAACAAGAATAACAGCATACATCTTGACTAATCAATGGCAGCAGACTAGAGATGTATAACCATCACAGAAGTTGCACATTTTCATGCTCTCTGCACTGTTGCTCCAACCTCCAGAGGGGTCTGATTGGAAAATACTGAGGTAGGGGTCCACAAGGGCTGCCACTGCATAGAGAAATACAGTAGAGAGACATACAGTTATTATTTTCTCACTGTTGCACACTTTTGATAGAATGAATCTTCCACTCTCCAAGCAGTTCATCTCCATGACAGCCTGTGACTTAGTCGACGAATGGCTAAAACAACCAGCGTTTTCTCTTGGTTTTCCATCAAGTGTCAAGGTGCCTGGATTGAATGAGTTTTGTTCTCCTGCTGAGACAGAGTGAAGCCTATCTGCTCCTCTCCCTGCTCCTGGTCAACATTGCAATAAAAGTCCCACTCACTGGCTGCAGTAGCAGGAATTCAACTGAGAACACTCACTTAGTGGCATTGATTTCAGTTTAAAGGATAAAGCGACATTTGATACAAGTAGCCTACAGCTCTCAAAAAGCAATCCTTTTGTCATCTCATATTTCTGTACACTTACCTAAGTACATTGATTCTAACAGTTTGTTATGAAGCCACAATTCAAAACGATTCCTATGTGTGGAAAATGACTAGAGAATAAATCTCCAAGACCTGTGTTGCAGTTATCACAGTTGCAGTTCAAAATAGCAATTCTGTGTAGCCAAATCTTTTCATCAAGACAGTTGTGATTGAAAACAGCTTTGCAGTGCCTTCACCACTTGAGCATACTTGAGTATTTTGTTTTTCCCAAGTTACAGATAATTCATACATTTCAATGACTTGAGAAATCAAACTAATTTGCTCCAACGGTTGTGGGATGATTTGAAATTCATCGTCTGCAGAATAATATGTGTAGACAGGCAGAAGAATCAGAAGGCAGATATTGGTCCCCATAACAAAAAGGTTTGAGCACATAAAAATCACTGGGACTATAAACCCAGTGGTTACCCCCGGGGGTCACTGAGGGGGTTCCAATGGTCCCAGTGAAGACTAGTTAAGCTTCGCTATTTTTTCTTTGACTGGAAGTTAGAACTAGGAAACTCTTCTCCCAGTTTACCAAATGGGGGTCTGTGTCATTTCTACTTGGGGGTCCTTGATGTGAAAATGCTTGGGAACCCCTGCTATATAGCCTTCTCAGATGAGAGGGAAAACATAGCTGAATGAGAAACTTGCTGCAAAGAACACAGGGAGTTTACTATATTACTCTGGATTCTCTGTGAGTACTTATTAAAGATCATGAAAATAATAGGACACAGAGTCTCGCTTCATTCGAGGGATGACAGGAGAGAAGCCGAGCAGCACAGTAGTAATTTTAATGCAGATCAGCAACAAGTTCACGCTCACTTGAAACTCCTAATGAGAGATTCACATATTGTTGCTTGTTTCCCAACTATTTCTGCAGCGCTCACTTGAAATAATCTCTACCCTCAGAGGCCAATTATAACAGTCTCCTTTTGTTTACTTGTAAACCTTTAAAGGCATTTCCACAGGGAGCTAGTCCAAAACACCATTGTTCCAAACTAGCACAGAAAATAGCAAATGAATTCAAAGTGACAGCGGGTGACATTTTAACATGCCGACAAAGGCATAACAAAAAACAGCAGTAGTCAGTATTTTCCGTCTAAGAGAGAGGAAATTAACTACAGAAAATGCAAGTAGGGAGAAGAAGGTTGGAATGTACTGTAGGCGTAGGGCATACTGTAACAAGATTACAAGATTTAGCCAATGTCATCCAAAACTCAGAAACTCAGGGCTTGTAAGACAGACCATCTTCGCATTCGCGTGTGTGCGTAGGTCACCGTGACTCCTGAGGAGGAAGATGGAGATGTCTGGCTCCTCCGCTGCCTCCCCACGGCTCACCTGTATCATTACCCTCCGACTGCGGTGATAGATGTAAGGAAAGGCCTGGGCATTCCTGGCACACGGCTGAACACGGCTGATACTTAGACTATCAAGACATTAGAAGAAGTGCAATGGCAAACGTCTGTTTTCCTCTTTCTCACCAGTAAGTAGCACAGCTTAAATCCCCAGTCTAGCCATTTCCTTTGATCCTAAAAAGTCTGGGTACATCAAAAAGATTCTTAAAGAGTTTGACTCATATTTGTGACCCAGCATGGAGAAACAAGAACATTGTTTTCACACAGATTACTGGTCTTTGCATTCAGGGTTAATTAATTATTTCATTTGAATGATTAATTATTGAATCAAAACACTGCGTTTTGAACATTTTCTGATGTAAAATGGGTCTCCTAAATGATCCTGGGTTTATTCAGTTAATTTGGGTTTGGTCACATTTAATGTGAACAGAAATAAGAGGGAGAGAGAAGTGAAAAGAAATAGAAAAGGGGGGAGGAAAATACTGAGCTTATTAATATGGTGGCAACAGAAAATAGGAACTAAATGTTCCCATGGTGTATGTACATATGTGTGTACGTGTGTGTGTGTGTGTGTGTGTGTGTGTGTGTGTGTGTGTGTGTGTGTGTGTGTGTGTGCGTGTGTGCGTGTGTGCAGAAACGTAACAGACAGTGTGTCTAATGGGGAACCTATTCAAGCTTGCAGCAGCAGCATCATCTCCAGTCTGCTCTGTGTTGGTGATATAAAACTCTGTTACTAAGCAGGCGTTCCGTGTTGTTGCACATTACCATCTGCTACTATCCCTCTGCTTTAAACAGTGTGGGAAGATTGGATCTTTTCAGCGCATGCTTTTCTTTCTCTCCCCCTTTCTGCCTCTTCCCACCATGTCTGAACTGTGAACATTTACAAAAATAATCCCTCTCTCATTACATGGATCGTGGCATAACTAATTATCACCTACAGATCCTATGCAAATGAAGACACAGGTAAATCTGAATGAGGTTAAATGTTCCTATTCCTTAATGCTGCCTTTAGAAAATCTAGAACAAAGCCATGTTGGATTTCTCTGGTTTGGCTTGAAGGAGAAGAACAGCAGGGGACATTTGTTTTTAAAGGATAATAACTCTGTTTTTGACTTGTGGGTTTTGGGTGGAATTGATTTTGATGCGCATCTTGTTCCAATGCTGAGATACATGGCAGCCTTTTTGTGCTGATTTTCCACAGCTAAAATGGCTAGGAATTTTATGGTAATGGTAAAAGATGCCAAACATCAGTCTGACTTTTTACTCGCTCTCAAAATTTCAAAGACTGTCAAAGATAGTGGTCTTATTCTATAAATACCATGGGTGCTACCGTACTTTAGGTTGGTTCAAGAGATTTCAAATGTGTTAGAATCACAACATATCAAATGATTCAGAATGAAACCGCAGCATAAAACCTGTCAGCTAGTACAAAACTAGTAAAAGGGGAAGTTGGTAGGACCTTTCACAGAAAACATCCAGAGGCATTTGAACATCAAATAACTTTTGAAGGACAATCATACTACACAAATGGGACCATTAATGTACCTTCTTTTTATGCAGCCCTCGATCTGGTACGATTAAGTGACTCATCGAGAGAGATAGATGCTTTGGGACCTAAAATTGCCATAGCGCTCACACAGAATTATAATGGATGGTGCAAACTGGCCCAATGCAACACTTAGCAGGAGCTTTCTTACCTTTTACTAATAACTTTGATGAATATGAATTCCCAGATTTACCTTAAAGCTCCACATCAAATCCTGTTTAAATGGAGTAAAAGGAAGAGAATGTATTTCTTCTTAACAGCCAAGAAGCCTAATGGTACTTTGGAGGTTTTGTTATTGTTTGGATGGCACAGAAGCGGCAGTAAACGCAAACCCTTTAATTATACAAGCCCATATATATCAGGCCTTTCTCACTGCGAGAGAGGAACTGATCTGACGTTACTGGCAAGACGCATCCCTCGATGATCTCATTCATCCTTAGATATGAGAAGGGTTTTTTAACTCTTACCTGACCTGGTGAGTTGACTGAGACCATATTATTTACAACAACGGCCTACGGGGGTAGTTGCAGGGAGAATGAAGGTTTCACAGTTACCTACAGTATACTTACACCCTGGGAGTTGGTCCAGTATAATTACAGTGTTTGCCACTGAGCAGCTTCAATGGACCAGTTCAGGGTTCAGTGCCATGCTCAAGGGCAGCTTAATGATTATGGACGAGAGGAAAATCAATTTTTGTTCATTTCCTCTGACCGGATATTCTCAGCTGGTCCAGGGATTTACACAACTATCCAGCCGCGACCTTGCTTCCCTAACCATTAGACCAGGGATTCTCAAACAATTTCATGTCAGAGACCCCTGAATCACACAGACCCCCAGATTTATCCCCAGGATCTCCCATATAGGAAGATTTTGTGCAATTGCCTACACTGTACATGGGGAGATAATAGCAGTGGGAGTGAAACAGATGTTGAGAATAGCCATTCCTTTAAATTCTCTGAGTGGTATAATTTCTAGCGATTTAAATCGTAGTGAAATTAAACTATTCCACATTTTGCTGCCCCCCCCTGGACCTCTTTAATTGCATTGCATTAGGCTGCACCCACACACACACTCACACACACCGCGATCATTATTCTTATTCTGTCATGAATGAAATAACCCAGGTCTGAGAAATGTTCTGAAAAAAAAAGAAAAGACCACACACACAGACAGTGCCCTCTTTACCACGCTGAGATGTTTTTACTCATAATTCACATTTCTGTCACCTTACTCTTCTGAAACCCGGAGCCTGACTCACACCGATTCAGTAGCAGCGGTGCCTGCAGCCAAGGCACCGGTCCTGCTGCAAACATAACAAGGCATCGGTTGCCTCATGAGGGCCGAGAACGAGACAGCCTCTCTGTATGTAGCGACCCTGTGACCCCGGCTAGCTACCCAGAGGAGAGGGAAGGCACTGTGTATTCTGATCAAGCAGAGGGTCAGGAGCCCCCATGTCAATTAACAGTGAGGGAAAGTCTCCTATAAAGTCCTGGCCGGTGTGTTGAAGGAACACACACACACACACACACACACACAGAGGCATTGCTCAGACACCCCTACTCCCACAGGTGATACAGCAAGTCAGACAGACTGAGATTGCATCCATTATTAGGCTTAGTGGGTGGGGGTGGTGGGTGGTGGGGTGGGGGTGGGGTGGCTGGGGTTTTCGAGTCCAGAGCAAAGTCTAAATAGACAGCTGACTTGACTTGAACTTGCCCGGGGACAGACACAATCAGACTTTTCCAAACTTCAAAGAGGAGAGGAGAAGATGTTGATAGACATTCACAGATCTCTCTCTGTCTGTCAGGGTGTGTAATGTGTTTGTGTGTCTGTGTGTTTGCATGTGTGTATACAGAGTGTGTGTGTGTGTGTGTGTGTGTGTGTGTGTGTGTGTGTGTGTTGTTATTTCTCTCAGGAGTCAATTTCCTCTAGGGTCTGCCAAGGACAGTGGTGCAGACAGTTTGATTTGTAAAGCTGAAGCAGGACTTTGTCTGAGAGGCTCTGTGGCAGTCCACCTGAGCCCGATCGCATGACGTCATTGACAACAAAAGGTAGAACCTCAGAAAACCCTGGATATCTTGAGATGTGTACCTTTAGAAAAACAATTATTTGGAGGATCCTGCAGTATTAGTACAAGAAATATGAGGGCAGGTGGGGGAACAATTGACTGTCTTCAAATACTCCTGATACTGTGAAACATGATGGAAAATATCAGCAAAATGCACTTGCACACAAATAAACATAAAATAGATAAAAGAGGAAAAGAAAGTCTTAAAATCTAATCTAATCACACAACTTTAGTGCTTACAGAAGAGTAAATGTAGGCTAAGAAACAAACAGAATACAAAGAAAAGACAAAATATAGAACCAGGGCATTGATAATAGAACTGTTATATGAGACCGGTAGGAAACACTTTATTTTACATTACATTGTAACTAGTTTGTAATTATGGGGTACTAATAAAATAATAATACTGTAGTTACAGGGTAAGAAAACAAGAAGTCCGGGAATTAAGGGGTAACAATTTTGTAATTATAAGAGCTTTATAAGGTAGTTATGGTGTAACTATTTTTGTTACTGCATACTTAAAAAATAATTACAGGGTACAGCAACGTAATTCGGGGGGACAAAACAAATGTTGGGGGTATAGAAGGTATAGAAAATGTTGGCCAACATATATTTACTAATTCCATTACACTTTCACTGCTTTAGGATACAGGTTACCCATAACTGCAGGAATAAAGGTGTATTTTGAAGAAATGCACAAAGACACTATAACAGTAGGGTGCAAATAAATGTATTGAACTAAAATGATTCAGTTGTTCAATAGTGTAAAGTGGATAGGAAGATGACAGGAGTTCAGAAGTGGACTGCAGGTGAGAGGGCAGTCAAGCAAGGCTTTGGCTCATCTGTTTCTGTCTGGCAGGTCTGTTGGAGCGGCGTCTTTGCTGTTGCAGCCATGTTGTCAGCAGATTTCTTGTTCTTCCTCCGGAATATGCGGGATAGCCAAGAAAAGAAGCCACACTTCTTCTTCTTTGGTTTTGTCAACAGGCTGTCTTTGGCACTGGAACTCTGAGGTCCTGTAGGTTTGACCAGTTGGGCGGGTGAAAGTGTTTTTTCCAGGGTCAGACCGGACAGATCCTTGGTGTCCTTTACAGTTTCAACCACAAGGCTTGGTGGAGCTTTGACCTCAACCTGGATAGCTGGAGCCTGGGACTCCTGAAGCAGGTTGGTTGATCCTTCCTTAAGCAGGTCAATCAGGGTGTAGTCAGCAACAGAGGCGGGGAGAGCCTCCTCTGAGGTGGAGTTATTGTCAGGTCCAGCAGAGAGGACAGTGACTTCTGTTCCCTCACAACATTCAGGTTGATGCAGGACAGGGACAGGGCTTTCAGCAGCGGCCTCAATCTGTGCACAAGAGTCGATTGTTTCCCTCTTGATAAAAGGATATTGCTCGTCCTCTTTCTCCAAGTCCTGGAGGAACAGCATCAGTTTAGAATCAGCTTTGACAACTGGCTCCCATTCATCAAGATGATCTTGGGTAGGGGCATGGTGTGCAGCGCAGGCAGCCATAAATGTAGAACTCACTGTTTAGGAAGCAGAGATGTGCTTTTCACCAGATTCTTCCTCCTCCAGAAGGACTGAGAGGAACTGCATCAGGTGAGAATCAGTGCTGCTGACAACAGGTTCCCATTTGTCAAACTGGTCCAGAGATGGCCCATGCTGTGGGGAACAGTCAACTGCAAATCTAGAGAGATGTGATGAAGCGTAGAGGAGCTCCTCACCAAATTGCTCCTTCTTCAAGTCAAAGTGGGATTTGACCAGTGGCTCCCACTCATCCAGGCAGACCAGACTGGATCCACAGGGTGAGCAGCAGTCACAAATCCAGATGTGTCACATGGAGGGGCATAGAGGTATCTCTTTCCAACTGCCTCCAAGTGGTAGTCATCGTCAAAACCATTGGGGGAGTGCTGAGGCAGCCTCAATCTCTCAATGAATTTGATGTCATCAGTCACTGGAGCCTCAACAAGGTGGAGCAGGTTGGATTGAGCCTCAACATGCTGAGCTGGGTGGATGGATGCTCCAGCATTACCCAACGCTGTGTCTTTGGTCATGAGAGGAGAGTCTTTCTCTGTGGGACGAAGGTCTCCTGTGTCCATTGAGGCATATTGAGGCTCTCAAATCCACAAGCAGGTTTGGAGCCGAGACCAACAGCAGACTGAGGTGAAAGGTCACAGTCGAGCTCAGCAGTCTCTCCAGAGAAACTAGAGGCTTCAGCATAAAGATAATGCTCCTTCTTCAGGACTTTCGCAAACATACAATTGATGTTTTCATGGCGGTCGTCATTAAGGGCATTGAGTCGAGCGACCATTTGCATTGATGCTGAAAGAAATGCAATGGCAACATCTTAGTAATCAAATAACCATGAGGCCACCTGATGTAGCTTCATTCAAGGTCAACATGCTTCATCACAGCTTCATCTTATGCCTTTCATCATAGTTTTGTTTCAACAACAAATCTAACTGTGAATTTACAATGTAAATCAAACTAAGGAAGAACTGGACACAAATCCTTCAACACAAACAACTAGTCTACCCTGACTGTCTGTCTCTTATTTGTAATTATAAGAGCTTTATAAGGTAGTTATGGTGTAACTATTTTTGTTACTGCATACTTCAAAAATAATTACAGGGTACAGCATTCTGTGAACTCTGTTCACACAACTGTACATGATTAAAAACACATACTACTACTACTACTACTATACTGTATTTTTTATGAGGAAAACATCTATTTAATTGTTAATTCCTATTGCACTTTCACTGTTTTAAGCCACAAGTTAGCTCACTACTACTATTACTACTATATATTACTATTACCTGTTACTACTACCTACTATCATATCTGAGGGGATACTTATGGAAAATAAAAAGAAAAGTTATTCATCAACCTGTGCATCAACCCATGTAGTTCATAGAAACATGGGTAGCACTTACAATGGCCTTTTTCCAGTGCATGAACCTTTAAGCACCGATAACATTTGTCCCCCCAATTACATTATTGTTCCCTGTAATTATTTTTTAAGTATGCAGTAATTACACCATAACTATCTTATAAGTTAGAGAAAGTAGACAAAACAGAACATGTCAGAAACCGTGGATGAAAAATAAATTCCTGAATGTTAGATTTTGTCTCAGGGTAGCAGCTTTGTCAACATAATGTGGGACATAATATCAGCATAATAGCGTAATGATTCTATTCTGTTTCCCAGCACAGCAACCTCGCTCCCTCTTCTCTCTTCTACTCTCCCCCTCTTACACTCTCTCTCATCGATCTTCCTGGATCATCAACTCGCTAAATACTAAAGGCTACATTCATCCCCCACTGGCATTGGGGAATGGTAATAATTGCCTAATTTGTTATAATTGCAGTGCTGTACCTTGTCTGGTGTGGGTAATTGCCTTTGAAATCCACCTGGTGTTTGCATTGTACTGCACAGACAAAGTGCTGCAGCCTCCCCAGAGGGGCTGCACTGTCAAAATGAAACAGTGATTATGGAAACAAACTAAGCTTCGGCTTGGCTCTCTGCACTCAGAGTGGCCCTGTGTTTTTATGTTTAGCTAATCTCAGGTTATCTTCCGGTGGAGGCTGTTACTGTGCTGAGGTAAAAGAGGGTGTGACTGATATTCCTCCTAATGAATAATGCTTTTGTTGTTATAACATGTTATTGTTTTCATGGACTGTCTGGGTGTGTCTCTGCTAGGTTAAAACAGGAAGGGAAGGAGAAAGAATCAGGGATAGACACAGAGAGAGAGTGAGAGAGTGATGGGACAAGAGTTGAAAATTAGCAATAGCTATAAACTCTCTGTGTAGCACATCAGTTTCATGCTCTGTATTGGAACTATGTTAAATTGCATCGTCCCTATCAAATAAAATAAAAAAAATAAAATAAAAAAATGATGTTGATGTTGATGAAGGGTGAAAAACAATTCCTCAACTCAACTAATAGAATTCACTTTCTCCCAGAGCGTTTCTGAAGGGAATGTGGGTGATTCAGCAGCCCCGGATGAAAGAGGAGCCAGCAGGGAGATGCTGCCTCTTGTTCATCATTATCCCACTGGAGGCAACAGGGGTTTGGATCAGAGAAAACAACAGAAGAATACAGATGGATATTTTCCCATTAAGGATCATTACAGATTCCCGCGGCCAAGTGGCTAATGTGAGTGGTGAAGAGTGCTGTGTATTTTTATTGTGCTTATTATACTTTTTATAGGGGCTGTAACAATTTAAAACTTGAGTTGTTAAGGTGGTTTTATGTGGTCGTTCACGGACATTATGTCTGTTTAACATCAAGATAAATATATACTATAAATTCTGATCAATTACTCTGTCAGTGTGAATGTGCAGTAGGATCATAGCAGCTACAATCATATTATTTCACTACAATAGTTTCCTTGCCAGTGAAGAGGCGGTCACTGTTAAGTTTGGAATCCCAACTCCCAAGCTCTGTCACATCAAATAGATTCGCTGGTGAGGAAGAAAAGGAGGAAGGGAGCGATGGAGGGAAAGAGGGAGAGAAATTTGCTCACCCCAGACAGTTCTAATCTATTATTCTAGACTGCATGTCAACTCCAATTGGGCAAAAACACCTAAGCAAGACTCCAGCGTGTCCCACAGAGGCTTGCGCTGCACGAATGGTGTGTGTATGTGAGTGTGCGCATCTGAATGTGCGTGTTCTGCGTTTCAATGAGGTGTCTCCCATAACAACTTATCTGAATTCCAGTCACATCTGTGTGTGCAGCGATGCACCGGGTGGACACCTATACCCCAGGCTGTGCCGAGGCTTATGCAGAGTGCAGTGGAGTGGAGACACAACAAAAGGACCTTTGCGCTCCTTTGAGCAAGCCACCTTCGGGGGACTCCCACAATGCCGTGCGTGGGGGGACCATCACGCTCTCGCCCACACACTCTTGGGAGCGCAGGAGGAAGCAGCACTCAGAAGCAGATGGTGGCTATTGCTTTCTGGTGAAATGTCACACCAATATCACTTGCGAAAATGATTGGATTCCCATGTATCTCTCAGAGCCTCCGGGGACAGATGCATCATTTGGAAGAGCTCATTACTCTTTCATGGAGGGCTCTCTGCACACACACCTTTCCCCGATGCCGTGGTGCAAGGGAGCACTCTCATGCATTAACTCATAAGGTCACCATTAATTAGGCTTGAAACAGTTGTGGAGATGGTGATGGATGGTTGATATTTCCTTGGAAAGCACACTCTGTTGTGGACTCTGGGAAAAGGCTTTGCTCCATCAGTCAGTCATGAATATGATTTTTTTTTTTTTTTCCAGAGGCAGGAATCTATTTGCTCCTCTCTGGTGGACAGAGTGGGTTTTAACCACAACAAAGAGACGGCGTCTGAAAGGGTGTGGAGTTAATGACATTCTGTCACTGTTGATAAGGCGTACGCCGCGCCAAAGGCTCATCTTCCCCTGCGGACCTGATAGGGAAGAAGCGAAGACAGGAAGAATACGAGGCACTGTGACCCTCTTTCTTCCTTTCAATCGCTGTCCTTCTCTCTGTCTCCCTCATACTCACATAAATGCATACAGCTTCTCTCTGTCCTGTCTTTATCTCTCTTCCTCTTCTTTGTCATCTCTGTCTGTCTCTCCAATTCTCTCCTTTGTCCTGTTTCACAAAAATACTTTATTTCCAAGTTATCTCCGGCAACACACTCTCAAAAAAATGTGTGAAACGATGATTATGTGTGATTAGGTTTTGGTCATGGTTAAATTAGAAAAACCTTTGCGAAAAATGGAAACTTCACTCACAGTAGAAAACTTTTTGGCGTGATTTGAGAATTTAACCCAGGTCGTCGGAGTTGAAGGCAGATGTATCCGCCCATCCATCAGCCAGCCACAACACCTTTACTTTCCACTGTGCTATTTCAGTGTCAAACTATTACCTGATTCAAGTCTCCTTCACCTAAGTAGTCTTTAGTGGCCTTTAGTGGCCGGAAAACGTAGTTCTGTCACTTTTTGTGTACGGAACAGTTGCATTATAAGACATTGTGCTGATTTCACAAAGAGAGACCAGGCTCATCTTTGATTTACAACCTTAAATTTACTGAACATGCCATTACTCATTAAGACCATAAAACTGCTCATGAAAGATCATTACAAATGTTTAATATCTAATGTATTTAGTTTCCCAATCAGTTGGGTTAGGGTTTGTGCTCCAATTAGTTGAAAAAAAAGAACAGGTACACTGCAGCTGCAGCCAAAAAAAATTCTGTCATGCTGAAAACATCGTCTCTCAGTGGCGATAGAAGCTTGGACAAACAAAACAAAGTCTTGAACAAGTCAAACTAATTGAGCTCAATATAATTAAAATAATAGAGTTACAATTACAGTGACAGTAATTTGCTACATTTGAAGTTCATTATATTCCTTACTTCCAATTCCTCATGGCTATCAAAATAGAGTTGTAATTAAACTCTAGATGTTCTGATGAGTTTTAAAGGTGCTGTGTAGCATTTTTAAACATCAATATATCATTGTTAAATTAATTGTGTATATAATTGTTGGTATAATTGGTGTAAACAAATGAGACCATGGTTGAGGCAATTGGTAGCCTCAGTCAATACCAGTGGTATTGTTAGTGCTACTGTTTCTTAAAAAAATAATAATTAAGACCAGATTTCCTATAAACACTGTTGCTTCCTGTCACAAAGAGGATATTGCTTCTTAGCTTTACTGAAGAGGATAATCATGTTGGAAGTAATTTTTCCATCGGCTTTCTCCTTCCACCATCTGCCATTGTTTTAAACTCTGAAAGCTCAGCTTGTGCTGGAAGAACAGCGCACCCTTCCTGTTTTGTGTCATAAAGCAATCTCCCTTTGTGCAGTAGAGGCTGCCAGCAATGGTCTGCTTGGTTTATGTTAATTATTCTGATGTCTCCAAATTGATGTGGTAATGGTTTATTGATGCTAAGTGCTACATAGCGCCTTTAAAGTGTTTAAAATACATTTGGAGATGCACCTTTATACAGAAAAAAAAAAAATCACATCCAAAGTTGCAGTGGCTGTATAGTAGTAGTCTACCTTATCTGGAGCCTTAGTTATAGAGGTTCTCACATGCAGTGGGACTGCTAGTCTAGGATCAATGATTAAAGAGGCTCTTGTCTGTGTGATTAATTAATGATAATTAGTCACATAGCCAAATTGGATGCTCGAGAAGCTTTGAGAAGAATTTGCCCTGGAGTCCTAACAGAGTTGGAAAGAGTATTCCTTCCTCGGAAATCAGTGTTGACAGTTACTGAATGAGTGTGAGGCAGGGTGTTGCTGGAAAAAAGCAAGTGTCCTCAGTCAACCCAGCCTGTGTAGATAAATAGGGAAATAAATAAATAAACAGTCTATTGTACAGTCCCGCTAGAGTATAGAATCGTCAGCTGGGGTTACAGGGGGTCAAACTGTCAATGCTAATATTCAGCAGAAAGGCTTTGGGAATAATTGGATTCCTATTGTGTGGGACGGAAATAATATTCGCACTCCACAATCAATATTGACAGTTATAGACTATTCCACATGCTCTTTAGATGGTGGGCTAAGGATAGATCCAGGTCAGCCGGGGTCAAAACACTGATGCACAACAGAGAGGCTTGGATGAGAATAATGGCACCTTGATTCCTGTCATTGAGTCAAAAAGAGTCACAGAAAAAAATAATATGATGGACTCACATTCCTCAGAAATCAATGTCATTCGGAGCTATAGAGTTGCCACTCTGAATTCAGAGTGGCAACGGTTGTAGGGCTCATACTGGCAACACTGATGCTCAACACATAGGCATTGATGAAAATTATAGGCCCTGGATTCTCATCATTAAACTGGTAACCCATGAAGTCTGTGTTTTTTCATTTTGGTGACATCTTTGGTGCTCAGCGCTCATTGCTGTGGTGTTTCTGCACTGCACTTCCCACAGATCACCTGTCAATCAAACAGTGTGTCTAGTACTGTGACGTCTTTTTCCTTGGCTTTTCTGTTGATGAAGTTTGACTTTCTGGTAGGTGACGCTCTTTTCTGACATTTATTTATATGAAAATGGATCATTACTTTAAATTTCGGGAGACTGCTACAGAAAGACACTGTCATGGAGTGTCAATCCCTCAGAAATCAATGTTTACAGTGATAAACTATTCCATGGTTTATAAAGGCTGTAGAATGTGGACAGGAATTCAGATTAACAGTGGTTGTAAGGGTCAGTTTTGAGGAGGGTGTGTGTCTACTCAGTAGACAGAAGAGGATTAGGTCATCTGACCCCAATGCTGGAAAGCCCACACATTTGTAAAGACACAAAAATCACACACACTCTGGCATACAGGCACACACACACACACATACGCCTGCACACAGACAAACAGGCAGACATCACACTCACTCACAGAGAGAGAGAGAGAGGGAGAGACAGACACAAACAGACAGACAGCATGACACATACACACACACAGACGTTCACACAGACTGGCTCATTAAGGGAGAAATGTGGAGCTGTTGATCACAGGGAGTCCATGCAGATCTAAAGCATTATCGACCTAAAAATGGCACAGTCTGTCGCTGCTCTGCCACGCGATCGACACGCTGTCTGCAGCTGGATGGATGCCTGCTCCCTGTCTCTAATGGGCTGCTCTGATATCCAGAGAAAAGGCTCTCGGAGATTGATTGGTGGCTTTGGCCATCTGCCTGCTCTGCCATTCACAGTGTACAGATGAATCACACAGTAGGGAACGGGATCAGACACTCTTTGTCCAACACCTTCTCTGCAAACTGCTGCTGATCAGAGGAAGCCACCGTATGCTGGAGAATGCTCCTCCACTTGGCTTTTTCCACAGTGATCAGAGGAGGATTAACTGCTTCTGCTGCTGTGCTTTTTTAGTTTTTACTCAGACTGAAAGTTTACGTGTTTATTTGTGGGACAAGTAAGCAGTTTCAAATACAGTGAGCTCCATAAGTATTTGGACAGCAACACACATTGCATTGGTTTGGTTTTCTTATGCTTCTTACATAATCTGTGATCCATCTTGGAGGGACGGCTTGTCTCTGCATGCTTGTCTCTACACACTCACAGCTGTGGAACAAAGAAACCTTCTATGAAATCCTGGATTTATTTGTCATGTTAGAATCACTTCAGTTGGCTTCAGGTGGAGGCATATTAGCTTTGTGCATGCTTTGGAATATGATTATCTTATATATTAACATAATGACATCCCCCAAATATAAAAGGTGCACACACTTATGCAACCAAGCTGTTCTAGTTTTCTCTTTTTTCCATTGTCAGAAGTGCTAAAGTCACTTTTGTTTTTACCTTGATCACTTACAATATCAATATGAAAGAGAGACAAAGTCTGATTTAATGGGTTTCCATTTCAGGCCTCAAGGCAATTGGCAAAATTTTGAAAAAAAGAAAAAAAAGAATAAGATTTCAAAGGATATGTAGATACTTGATATTCACTGTATTACGTTGGGTCAAATGCTGCAATTATGGATTGACCCCTGGTAGAGCTGCAGTAGTAGCCACTAATTGGGATCCACACAAGTCAATGAACCTGCGACAACTCAAAGTTATCTTACACAAAATAGAAAATGTTTTCTATATATGCAACATTATAATTTCCACGTCAAATTGTACTGCAATTAATGCTTTTCAGTATTTCCTTCTCCTTCTTAGTATTGCCTGTAGTACAACTGATACTAATAGTATATGTAAACCATACATCTGTCCGATATTTGAAAAGTGAAAACTTAAATTTTAGCTCATTCAGGGCTTAAGGGTGTTAAGGCCTGATAGATAGATAGATAGATAGATAGATAGATAGATAGATAGATAGATAGATCATCCCTCCTTGTTATATTTGAGTTATAAGTATAACCTGTTTGTTCTGATGTTTTATCATGTGGATTATGTGTAAACCTCTGGTGTGTGTGAGACCTCTAGACAGTGAAATCTGTTTCAGGGCATCAGACAGGAACAAAACCTTGTCTCCTTGTTAGTTGAGGCATCGTGCTGAAAACTGTTTATCTTGATGGAACCACAGAAGGCCGTAATAGCATTAAATGATACTGTATCTAGACTGGGCAAGCAAGGATGAGGCTGCGAACTGACCGCGCCAATGATTTGTTAAATGACTTGAACTTTCAGGAGCACAACATCCACTGACATTGACACTGTAGGTTTAGATGTCATCAACGTCAGTCGCTGTCCGAGTCAGACGAGGCGTCACTGATGTCGTCTCACTACCTGAATCGCTTGGAGTCACTGTGCTCTTCCTCCTCCTCCTCGTCTTCCTCCTCCTCCTTCTTTCTTTTCTTTGACACTTCATCTTCATCAGAATAGCAGCTATAGCCACAGCAGTAGGGGCATCATCATCATCATCATCATCATCATCATCAGCATCATCTTCCTCAGACAGAAAGGACAGGGCATTTTCAGCCATACTGGATCAACAGTTAAATAATTACTTCATGGCCTCCTCATTTCAGGGTGAACAAAGGTATATGGACAGATCGAAGATAGACTCATGAAATAGTTATTTTTAGTGTGTAGTCAAAGATTCTTGCAGAGTAATGACTGCAACCTATAAACTTGCCTCTAAATGAATTATTCCTGCCTCTAAATGAATCAGTATGCAGTATACGTTTAGCTAAATGAGTAAAGGGTCTGAGTTATCAAACCAGACTTGAATCATCAGCTGCTGCAGAGCCTTAAGACTGACATGAATAACTTAAATGGATGTTTCTGCCTACTCAGGAAATCAGGAATGGAGATCAAATGAGCAGATTAAGCATAGGATTTAAACACATAAATTTGGCAAACAAGTGGGCATGCCCATTTCTCGTTGAAGTGCCTCCATTTCAAATAGCTTTTTATTTCCCATTAGCATTTATGCCCTCACTCAGCAAGCCCCTTTTACTTGTTTTGAGCTTCAAAACCTAAAAAAAATGAAATAAAAAGGCAGGGAGCATGAAAAACAATGACTTATTGCCATTCCTAACCCGTCTCAAAGCCGGGTAAAACCAAGCCTCCAGTGACTGAGAGCTCTGTGGGTTGACAAAAAAAACAGCAAAGTCAATGAAGAGATGCATGATTTACCATAGAGAGAGCTCCCCATTGTTCACAGAGTCTCTTGTATGAGGGGAGGAACAGCCAATTTCGATGGGGAGGCGAGGGAGGCGCTATAGAAATTCCAGTGTGACTCTTGAGGGAATAAAGCAGACAGGCTAATAAGGGTGTTAAAACCTGACATCAAAGAGGAGGAAACGCCTTGGGTAGATGAAGGGAAAAAGCCGTCACAAGCGCAGCATGGTCATGAATCTGAGAGAGCTGCGTGTGCGTGTCTGTGTACCTCATTGCGCGCGTGTGGATGCATATATGTGAGTCCATAAGCATGTGTGTGTGTGCATATTTGCTTGTATGTGTAGGTGCTTAATTCTGTGGGTGTGCTGAACTCTGTATCTATCTGAGAGTGTGTGTTTGCTTCTGTTTTTGTTTGCGTAGACATGTATCTAAGCATGGTGTAACTGTTTCATTGTGTGTGTGTGTGCGCGCGTGTCATGCTGTAGGTGTACTGGGGGCACAGAGGCAGTTAATCAGCTACCTCTCTCTCCTCTCCGACAGACACAGTTCCTCCAAAGGGACCTGCAGGAGGCAACCGCTGAGTGAGAGACAGTATCTTGATTACATTTTTCATCAAAACAATAGGCTTTCCCTGAGACTAGCAGCCCGCAGCACCCCAATCATATAATTGAGAAGATTTAATATCGCCAGGTAGAGAAACCTCTTTCCAGGGGGGTTGGAAAAGGATGCAGATAACAGGAATATGAGCCTGAAAGGACAATTTTCAGGCACAAAGGGGGTAATCATGGAGGGTGTTTAGTCTTATTATGAAAAAATAGGTCTTTTTTTAGCAGTCACACAAAATTGAGACAGACTGAGACAAATAAGTAGATGTGCAGAGAATTGTAGATGGACTACTCCATCTCAGCCCACTCATCCAATTACTGTGCCACTGAAAATGCATCTTTGTCTACTCATGAATAAAAGATCCCTCAAGTTTTAAAGGGGGGAAAAGTTCACGAATTGGGGTAAGAGAATGCTTAAAATCTCAAACTATTGACAAGAGTCAATAGTTTGAGGGCGTGGGAGGTAGAGTGTGGGTTGAAGGGGTGAATAGAGGAATGGAAGGATTGACGATATTTACGGGGGTGGCAACATAAGCTCTCAGACAGAAAAGAAAAAGTTCATTAAGGTTTAAATCTTTAGTAATAATTCGGACTATATAGCCAGTCTGAGCCTGTGGGAGGAGAGGACAGATGGATGGAGGGACGAAGAGAGAGGAAGGCGAAAAGAATGGAGGAATGGACGAGAACAAGAGACAGAAGTGAGTGAACTGTTTCGTTTCTAATTGACAGACACGCCACACAGTGACAGACAGAGTCTTAGCCTGCGGGAAAAGGAGGGGATGACTGGATGGAGGGATGACTGGAGGGATGGAGAAATTAATGGAAAAATAATGGGGGGGACTGAGGGGGTGGCGGCACTCTGCTCCCAGACGGTAAGAGCTGTCTGTCTGGATGAGTCACTCGTTGATACCCTCATTTCCAAACAAATTAGAATGAAAACAAGCACCGGAGGAGAGCAGCTTGACGAGGTCTGAGGAATCAATATGCTATTAAAACCTGGGGTGTTCCTGTCTGTGCCCGCCTCTGCCCATCTGTGCCCCCTGCTCGACCTAACACCGACTGGCACAACCCACTGTTTCCTGGCCAGCGTTCGATCGCTTAGTGTTGCTGGCTCACTGAATGGCTGGCAGGGCCTGCTGTGGCTGACTGGCTGACTGACTGGCTGAAAAGCTGGCTGGCTCACCGGCCGTCATTGTCTGCTGTCGCTGTCTGTGTGGTCGACTCACATACCACCCTGCGCCGCATGTGGCTGGCCGGCCGGTAGGCTGGTATACAACGACCCAGATACTGGCATCTGCTACTGTTAGACGAGGAAAAAGTGCCTGGTTTTCCTGGATCTCCGTGCCATGGCACAAACTGAATGCATAAATGATTATATAAAGTTTAATTCATTCTCTTTACACACTTATTCCTTGGTGGGCTGGAGTCTATCCCAGACAGACACTCCCATTCATAGCTATTAGCAAGTTAGATTCTCCAATCCACCTGACTTGCGTGTCGTCTATGGGAGAAAACCCAGGCTACACAAGCAGAACATAATAACTCCACACAGAATGGTCAATTTCAATACATCTTTTTTTATTATTTTTTTTTTATTATTTTGGGAGACATTTTCACCTTAATAGTTGCTGGGTTCGAAATGAGTCCCAAGTCTTGGGGGTCCCAGGAGGAGTGGCAGTTTCCTGTCATGAAGCACTCAATTTAATGACTTGTGAAGGAGATTATCTGAGGCTACAGCTGCAACAATAATGGTATTCATTTATGGTACTTATTGATGGGTAATGGGTATTTGTTTATGCTAACTTGGAACTAACTTAACCCTAACCAGCCACAGCACAGAGCATTGTACAGGGGCAATGTGGCGGCTGACCCTGTCACCTACAGTCATAAAAGTTGTATTTATGTGCTGCTGCTGCTGGGCTGGAAGCGTCTGGCCTGGTCTGAGTTGTACTGAGCTTCTGGCCCCGACTGTGCTGCTCTGTCTGCTCTACCCTGAGGCTGAAGAGTGTTGGGTTGACCTGGGCTGACCTGAGGTGCTGCCGCTCCTCACTCGCTCTACAAGATGCAAGTTAAATATGATTTGTTTTTTATAAAAACACTAGCCTACATTCATAACCTAATTGAAGTATAAATAAAAAAATTATGACACATGGTGCTAGAACACACTTTTCAACATGGTTGAACAAACAAGTTGACCATTTACGATTCAAAAAAGTCTTTCCTTTCCCTCTATTTACTTTTGAAGTTGTATTTTCTGGTCAATATTCCACCAGCAACAGTGTTTTCAAGTCATGCAGACATATCTTATGTTTAGCCTTTCAAATTCAGCTTATGGTAGTTAGTTAGCTAGCTAGCTAGCTACCTAGTAAATGCTTGTAAGTGCAACCCAGTTGGTGTATAACAGTTAGGTTAGGTAGCCAGCTAACAACTGTTAGAAGTGCTCTAAAAAATTGTAATGATTGAAGAAAGTGGAAATTGTTATGCTAAAAATACTTACTAAGGTTATTCACACACACCAAATGGGGAGTTCCACTGGTCATCTTGTGCAGAGAAGTAGCTGCCACACAAGAATCCTGCACTTGTTCATCACATAACCAGCGTGGGAAATTTATGCTGCAATCAGGAAAACTGAAATTTGGAACACTTACAGATGTTTATACAGTATGCTTCATTCTCTCAGAAACATCTGATAATGTGACATTGGACCCCCCAAGTTTAGATTTCTCTTTCTTATGGAGAGGGCCACCCCAGCCCCCTCTCTATCTGAACCCTGGATAGTTGACAGTAGCGATAGACAGGAAAGTTTGAAATCCAACAGATTCAATTCAAATCCAGGATGTCGCGGTTATGTGGTACCAAGACATCCAAACACATGTCCTGTGAGATAACCACTGAGCCACAGTGCCTCCCTTGCAAAATGTCACTTTCAAGATTTTCATGTAACAGCAGTGTATAGCAGGTTGACTGACTGATTGGCTTGCATTGCCTCCTTTTCCAGACTGGCTGCTGGCTTAACAGCAGTAGCTCTGGGTACATGCATGTCTTATCTGACTCTGGCAGGGCTCTGCTGGCTGAACACCAGCAGCTCTTCCTCTCTCTCCAGGCAGGAGCACTGCTACAATAGTCACTGTATTACAGTTTTTATCAATTGATTTGAGACGTTTCTCCAAAATCAGGTCCATGTTCTCAAAACAGTTAAGACAGCTATCTAAATCTGTGATCATTTTGCAAAATTAACTGTGATTTATCACGTTCATCAATCCTTTTACCTCCTCGTTGTATCACACATAGACAATTGTCTGATATGAAATGGCAAAATACATGTGAAACTGTAAAATATTACAAATTATAGTATTTCCAGAATTGGGAGGTACTGACATTTTGTTTACTGTAAAGAAAAACATTTCATCAACAAATAATGTATAAAATTACATCAAACCAGATTATGGAAAAGGATTGTGGAACCTCCTGATAAACATGTTATATTGTTAGTATTCCTGTGTGTATCTGAACATATTATCAATAGATGATGTGTAGTTTTCATGTCCATATTTGGTTTCTATAAAGATGTAATGTGAAAAGAAAGCAGCACATCATTTTGCAATGGATCTGGGCTGTTTCCAAATACATGTAATGGAATAGTTGAGATACATTTGGTGGTACATGTAATGGAATAGTTGAGATACATTTGGTGTAAGTTCTGGATGGTTGTGTCATCCTACTCTGATGCATGTATGCATTACAGTAGGAATCATACTGCAGCAGAAGTCTTGTCTGTGTTCACTGTGCTTGGCCTATCTGTAAAAATTAATGAAATACTGCATGAAGGTGAACTGTCCACTGTGCATAAAAATGAGACAACTTTCTTTTATGGTGACAGCTATCTCATCTGAAAGACTGCTGGCTCTGGCTCTGGCTCTCAACCTTGAATTTGGTGTTCATACGTCACACAATGACCCAGATACTGAGGCCTTAAGCAGAGGAAGAAATATTAGTTCCACACTGAGAGAAATAGAGAAGATAGAAATAGAGAATATAAGATATCACAACTTTCAAAGTTTCACTATGTAAGCTATCAAGATACACCTTATGTATCTATCTCTGGGGAATGCAGCCTTAAAATTCTGCTGAGTGGTGTAACTTGGCCCGTTTCAAGCGTCTATCCCCGCTCCACAAAACACTGACATTTCATCACGACAAACAGTTTCTGTTCATTTTGCGACAAGAACTCTTTACCACCACCGCAGATAGTGGCTAAAATGGATCCGTCACATTCCAGCAAATGCTGGAGGAAATTACTGACTACAGATTCTGCTCACAGTAGCCATCACTAACAACTGGCTTAAACCCTCCCATGTTTAATGGGATACAAAGAGTTTTGGACCTATATGCAATGGCGTGAATAACACACTCACTCAGGCTGGAAAAACTTAAATCATACTATAAAGCAAGGAATTTCTGTCTGTATGTGTGTCCTTCGCATATCTCGAGAACCGTTCGTCCGATCTACTTCACACTTGGGGGGTGTATTGCTGGGTACCCAAGGCAGTGACGAGTGTGAAGTTGTTTGGATGAGTGGTTCTCGAGAAAGCTGCAAGCAGCAATACCGGAGGCCAAGCAATCGGCCCGTTCCGAACAGGCATGTTTTGAACGGGCACTGCACTAGTTTATTAAAAGCATGGAGCCCTGCAATGGGTTTGTCAATGCCATAAGAACTTTTAATTTGTTTTATGTCTCACCTCAATGGTTTTTCTTTAAACTATTCCCTCTCATTCCCTTTTTTAAAATGATTTCTTTCATCATATTGAACCCCTTCAGAGTCTACATGCTCTTTCTCTTTCTTTTTTTACTCGCTCTCTTTCCCTCTGTCTCTGTCTTTCCCTCTCCTCCTCCTCTTTTGTTTTTATTACCCCCCCCTATTTATTTTATTCTCCTCTGTACTAAAAAAGGCATTGAAAAGGCATTTTGATGAATGTGATTACATTGCTGCTACATTGTGAAAGTCTCTATTGCATATGTTACAACTGAGAATAAAAATTAAGTAAAAAAAAAAAAAAAAAAAATACTCATTTGACACTGTGTAGTCACTAATATGTAACCTCCTCCATTACTAATGAAAATACAGAAAATACAACTTAGTCACAATTCAAATATTGGTATTCATTGGTCTTTATGGGGCTCACTGCTGGATGGGTTCCTTATCAATTGACCTGTAAGCTGATCAAAGACCTTATTTGCCTCACAGTTGGTGTATTCACTTTAATATAGCTGGTGTACACAGTAGAAATAATAGAAAGAGTCATTGATGTAGTCTCTATCATCAAGGTGAGTGGCAAGACTGGCAACATCTGTTTCTGTCTGAGAATTTGGCCAGTTGCATTATCTTGGACCACTCTATATAATTAAAAGTACCAGTTGTCACCTATATGCAAATACAATAATATAATAAATTCATAAAAAGACTTTGCCTCAGCCTTTCTAGCCCTATCCTTCAACAGGGATTATCCATAGGCAGATGATGGTACATTATGCTCCGAAAGTCCCCAGAGGAAATAATAAAAAGAACATTTCAATGGTCATTCATTCCATCAAACACAGACATGAAGGAGAATATCATTAGGAGGGCCTCTTTCAATTTATAAGATACAGTCAGTCCATCAGTGCTGCTGTATATGTGGCACACAGTCAGCCATCCCACAATACCCAGGAGGAGAAGTCATTACAATCTGATGCGTTCCCTAGGAAACAGCTTCCCATTCCAATGCTGCACTGGGATGATTTTTTTTAGCTTCAGCTCTTCTTTTCTTACTGTATAAAAAATAAAGGTCAAGTCAGTCATCTTCTATTGCGCTCTATGTCACATATCATATAACATACAAAAACTCCATTTGGGGGAGATGGAGTGAGAGAGAGAGAGAAAAGAGAGAGATAGACTAAAAGAAAGAGAGAGAGAGAGAGAGAGAAAGAGATTTTCCATGCTTCAAAGGCTCATACAGACCATATCCAAAATGATTTAAATCACATTTCTCTTGAGCATTCATCTCTATTCTGTGAACTCTCGGTTGGTTGACTTCCAATTTAGTGTGATTCAACACTCAAATGAAGGATGACAAGGATGGCTTTGGATTTACGCCACATGAAAGGATGTGGGGAGATTCTCAGAGAGAGACAGGAGAACGCTGTGGACAAGACAGCTCATTAAGCTAACATTAGTCTGAATATGACAAGTTATTTTATACTTAAGCTCTATAGAATAAAACATATAGCCTGCGGAAAATCCTTGCAACACTGCCTATCAACCCACTTGGAAATACACACAGTGTACAATATACAGTAACACCCACTGCCAGTGGGAGGGATGCAAGGAATGCACCTGATTAGCTGTGATGTTCACATGTCCTGTGGCCTTTCTCAACTTTTGGAAAGGGGGCTAATGTCTGCCAATGAAACACACTTTACACAATACACAACATGAGTACCAGCAGCCTACTGACACACGGCATTTATGTATACACTGGTGGTTTTCTAGTGTTTGCACTCTGTGAGATGGTCAGCTGCAATGGGCCATTCCTGTCGAGGCACTAAAAGTTGTGAATGCTTTTATAGGTATTTCACCATCAATGTCAATTGACTAATGCACTCTACACAATGCGTGCAAACCTCCTCTTTGATCAATGAACTGTTGGCCGGATGTCCTTTGTGTGGTGGACCATGCTTCATCCACACAGCAATCTGTTGAGCACGACTCTGACTCTGACTGGCGTACATGCACAATACAAGTTTCAGTTGGCTTAGAAAAGGCTTAAAAGCTTATCCTTATTTACAGTAACATGTCTCCACTCCTTTATACTGACTGAAGTGTGAACAGGTGAAATTAATATGGGATCAATGTTTTCACATGGTCCTGTGCAAAAGCATTCTCATAGCCCCAAATTAGCCCTAAAAATTTGCCTGTGTACCACCACCTTTAGAATGCTTCTGCAAAGCCTCTATTTCATGAAAGAGCGGGTGTTCCTGATATTTAGAACACTCATATATTTGCATAATGATATCAGAATCAGAATCAGAATCAGAAATACTTTATTGATCCCCGAGGGGAAATTGGGTTACATTGCAGCTGCTCACATTGTAGAAGTGAATATATACAAGCGTAGAGAAATTATAAGAAATTATAAGAAAAATAGAAATACGAAAGTAAGAAATATGTAAAATATGTGCATTATACTACAATATATAACAATGAGAATAAAAATAATAATAATAATATAGAAATAAGAGAAATAAGAATTCTGTACAATATGCATCATACTCCCAATATATACATACACCAGTGTAGATAATTAAATAATGAATAAGTTGCTTTTCTCAGTGTTACAGTATTGACCTCCCTCTACAGAACTGTACAAAAGAAAAAACAATAATTAATTTGCTGAACATCTCGTAGTGTTGATCAGACTCCCTGTTGAGCTCCCCGGGAACAAAGCTTGTTAATCAAAGAGTTTTTCTCGCTTTTTCACTTTTTCTTGCTTTATTCATTGTTTCGTTCTCTCAAAGTCTGTGACTCTCTCTGTTAGCTGGAGGGAGAGCCTGAGGAAGTTGTTTTAACATCCTATCCACTGAGTGTGAATCAACTGGTGAATGGAGTTTAACTCAGCTAATGATACAATAGAATAGTACGTAACTGTATAACTCTAGTATTAACAAAGACGGGTACAGGTGTTACAGCTGTAGCACTTGTGATGTTTAGCATTTTGCCTACCTGGGCTCCAAAAATACATAAAAACCAATCTAAGCATTCTTGAAATATGCTGGTTTGCTCCATAATTGTTGCGGATTTGATTGCAACAACATTATTTCACTATTATTCCAACCAAGTCCAACCAATTGCCACCGTCTAATCTTCTGCACCTCTTTTTCAGGGTCCAGTACAATGAGAATTGCATTTTTCAGTGGTATAATTTAACAAAGTAAAGTTACCCAAATTATTATAACTGTCAGCATTGTGGAAATTTGACACCCTTTGAAAAACTTTCCCTCTGGTTGTCAGCAGAATCAAACATATTTAGAATTTCAATCAAATTCCTGGTGTAAATGATGTCACCTGCACTCAGGTTTTAACTGGTTTTTAACTGTGCATACTGATTGGATATGTGTATACTGATTGGTCGACAGTATGCACAGTTAATCGCGTGTCCCATAGTCTGTCAGACAATAGCTAGCCAACCACTTGCCAAACTAGCCAAAATCTGTGCGCCTCCATTGTTGCTGGGTGCCAAGGTTCCAACACTGGATATTTGTTCCCCAAAGACAGAAATATTGGCAAGCAGTGGAGGCACAATCATGGGAAGATTAGGCTCACTCTGTCCTACACTCACTCTGTCCTCCAACCATCAAAAACTGAAAAGAAATTATGCCCATTGTGTTAGAAATCAACATCAAAGTATTCCTGACTGAGCAGTAGTTTAATAGAAATGTGAGAAGGCGAGGGAAGAGAGGGACAAAGAGAGAATGGGTAAAATCAGTCTTCAATTCAGAGCTAGTGGGCTGACTCAGTACAGCCAGTTGTTACTGGCCTGTAGCATTACCACCTCTAGTCAATTATACGCCTTCCTCTGCTACAAAATGAAGCGCCTCAAATCTACAATGCATTCAGCAAGATTGTATATTTAAATGCAACTCCCTGATTGCCTCAAATGTCATCAGAAATTCAATTTTGTGAAATGCTAAAATCCAATAACGCTACAAAAGGCCTCGGGCCAGTGCCGACTATCAGCCTTTAGAGTGTCTAGCCTAGCCAACCCTGGGGACACTTGGTGGCTGAGATGGGTAGAGGAGGATTTTTCAGAGTAAAATCCCCTTAATGCCACAAGAGCGCTCTGTGATGCAGCTCAGCGCAGCCTGGCCCTGCCTGTCCACCCACAGAGCTGTTTTATAACACCTAAGAGTGAACTGTGGGTCACCCACATCACAGTCTCACACTTCTCAAAAACATTTTGAGAGTAGCAATAATATCCTCTATGTGTTGACTAGAACGAAAAAGATCACAGTGTTAAGATGCTCTTGGTTCAGTCAGAGGGCGGGTATAAAGAGGGTTGATTACAGGAACTTCAAGCTGAGAGTCCAGGAGGTGTAATGGGCCTAATTCAACAAAATAACCGTAATGGGAAGTATGATCATCATGACATACCCACAGTCAACCCCTTTCATTGAACATTAATGCAGGGTTTCTACATATGAGATTATGGCAAAGGGGTAGTTACTTCAACTGCTGTGTATTATGTATTGTTCGCTATATATCCCTATATCCCCAAGAATCAGTGATGACTTTTAAGGTGAACAATGTGACAAGTTCCAGCTTCCCTGCTTGGCTACAAAGTACTGTAACAGCCACAGCATACGGCTTGCATTTATCCTCCACTGGCTGTTACACAATGGTACCTCTCTGCTGCATGCCTCACTTAGTTCAGTCATTTCTAATTTCATAGAGGATGAACAGATCATGTTTGTGCGTCTTCCATTTTCATCTATTCATCCGTCTTCATTTGGGAATGCACAGGTGGGAGTCACGTCTTGTGTCTTGCTCTCAGCACCTTTAATTGGTAATGAACGACCCTATCCATGCTCAGAGTTTATAGCCTTCGTGTGGGCTTTTAGTGACTGTGGCTGCGACTCCTTGTCTAGTTTGCCATGGAAAGCAGCAGAGTGCTTCTAAATTCAGTTTTCAGAAGTGTGTGTGTGCGCATGTCTATAGCGTGCCTCTATGATATAAATCAGAGGGATGCAGTAAAGCTACAGTATCTTGAAACACCCAGTCGTGCAGATCGGATGGTGGGTGGCAGAGCAAATAGACGACAGATGTCAATTGTCTGTTGCTTCATGAACTGTCTCTTCTCTCTGACATTCCCTTTCATTTATTTCTCCTTTCAAGAAATTCCTTTGTTTGAAGTACTGCATGTCTTTGCCCATTCCTCTTTCTCGCTCCCTCACTCACTCACTCCTCTCACTTTCTCCTCATTTTCTCTCTTTCGTCAAGTGCCCCTATCCTCTCTCGATCCCTCTTCTTGTCCTCTTCCTCTCCATCGTTTCTCTCCGCCTCTCTCCTGAAGATGAGATGATAGGGCTGGCAATTAGTGTATGAGAGGTGTGAGGGGCTCCATGTGGGCTGAAGGAGCGAGAGCATGAGCTTGACAGCAGGCCAAAGATAATGAAGAGATCCGGGGTGAAAGCTCTGGGCACCAGTCCTCTGCTCTGAAGTCACTTGAACCGGTGTGGGGATGATCGACTGACCGCAGAGAGGAGAGGAGAGGAGAGGAGAGGAGAGGAAAGGAGAGGAGAGAAGAGGAGAGGAGGATTAGAGGACTCCTTTAAAAAGACACCAATTACCTGCCAGTACTTGTCCACAGTCTAAGCAGATGCAGGAGCGGACGCACACACACACACACACACACACACACACACACACGCGCGCACACACACACACACACACACACACACACACACACACTGTTCCTCCTCATTTGCCAAGTAATCAAGCAGCTTTTCAACCACAGCACGCACAACCAAGTCACACATGCTCTCATTTGTTCCATTTGGCTGCCAAAGCAAAAGCTTGTGACTGCCCACTCACAACTTCCTGAAATTCATTGCTAAAGCTCAGCCACTAGAAAGAGAAAAATATGTCGAGGGGAATGACCCTGAAAAAAAATCATCATCTTCTCTGTAGTCTGATCGGTGAAAACACCAGATGTCTTGTCGATGCTGCAAAACCTTAATTGGTGGACGAAGGGTTTGAATCAAGTTATTCAGTTTTTAGCAAGATACGGAGCAGACCTACTATGCAGACCAGAGATATGGGTTTTGCCCCATGACAGGTAATCATGTAGACGTGCATTGAATCCAAGAGTCCTTGTACATATTGGAATACTGATTCTAGTCTTAATCCTAAACCCAAGTCCTAACCCTAAAATAGCTTCCTTAAGAAGTGAGGACCATCAAAATGTCCTGACTTTGGAGGATCTTTCTATCCCTGACTTTCTATCCCTGTGGGGACATTTGGTCCTCTTAAGTATAGAAATGCAAGAACACACACATACACGCATACACGCGCACACACACACACACACACACACACACACACACACACACACAAAGACTAGGATAAAATGGGATAAGCCAGGCAACAGGTGCTGTCTCTAAATGCCTCTAAACATGCACATCTCCACCAGAGCAGAAAGGGCTAATGTGCTGAAAAGGAATCTATTATTATTTGGCTTTGATGTTTAATTAGGTTGCTGATTGGTGTCCACAAACAATAAAAAAAAAACATTTTATATCCTAATAAATTATAGATATAAAAATACATGAATCTTTTTCTCTCTGTTGCCAGGGAAACTTTCCACAGATCAAAGGAGATCAGGCGCTGTCTCTTACAATTTGTTAGATTTGTTTCAAAGAATACTTTCAATAGCATCAGGTGGGTGATTTATCATTCACTACAGCAGAGGACGTTGCTTTGTTTTTGCGACTCTGCATTGGCATAATAAATCTTCACACAAAAGAGAGGGAATTAGAGTTAGGCAGCCACCATGTTCTTTATCAACAAGCTGGAGAGTGTTTCTTTAGTTGTTGGACAAATGAGCCTTTAATCAGATTTTCTCTTTAGAGGATGGAGAGGAAAACAACTAAGGCCAAGTGTTCTTCAATTTAATCAGTCTGTGATTCCAGTTAAGTAAATTGAACCTCAGCCTGGGATCCAGGAAAATTAAAAAATGTTAGAATTTCTTGTCCTTTCCTCAATTGGAGGCTGTACACAATAGTTAGACCAAAACCTTGGAAACAGAACAAAATACAGCACATAACACACCACCCTCTTGCCTATTTAATTTCCCTTGGGACTTCATATTCCAACAAAAGCGCATGTGAATACAATGCTTGCATTGGTCTTCCAAGGCAGCCGACTTGGAAGACTTTTTCCCTGGTTTTAAGAAAAAATATTTTAAGACTCAATACTAGACTAAAAGACTTGTTAAGATGAGCATTTTTGCAGTGTATGTATGTGTCAACCACTTCAGACCCTAGCTCAATATTCACCACTGAGAAGGCCATGACCTCTGTCTGCCTCCCTGAGATGATGGACATCAGACCAAAGTCCTGGCAGAGCTTTAGCTCTTCCACTCTAACTCTTTGTCTCGGTCTAGGAGGGACAGACAGGGACAGAGGCCAACAGGCAATGGACTTATACATTGAGACATATGCACACACACACATACATACACACGCATCCATGGCTTGTTACCTATAATTTCAGCAATTTTACAGAGAGGTATATTTCATTTCATAGATGTGTTATAATAATGTAATTATCATCATTAAAATCTTACAATAAACACTGGTTAGCATGATGTTCTACAGCATACTCTATGATAGCTGAGCAGTCATGACAATAAAAAAAACTGACAAGATAAAAGTAAATCGACCTCCACTCCACTGCCTTTTTCTTAGAGTCTTCAACAAACCATGCAATGACATTTTTAATACAATGTAATCTTCTTTTAAGATAAAATTCCTCCAGAAGGAGACGATTATTAAAAACAAAAAAGTGAAATGACCTCTGCACAGCTTGGGCCTCTTCTAGGTGCTGGCAAAATACACACAGAAGATTAGGTGTGTCTAAAAACTAAAAACTTGCCTATGCGCCCATCACCTATGGGAGAACCTGCTGAAGTGGAGATGCTAAACGAGTGATTCACTCCATTGTTTTTACTTGCTGAAATGAGTATATAATAACTGAGTTAAGACAAACCAGTCTATGAGTTTTTAATGTGCAGCAAACCTAATCTACTATGGACTATGATTATGAAAAGATCATGATGAGAGGCCATCATGCTCAACAATAGCGATGGAGGAGGTTGTTTTATTAAGCCTTCAATCGGCCTACATATAGTATCTACAGAGCGTTTGCTGCCCACCTAAACCCACACACACTCCCTGCCTGCATACTGCCCACTCACTACCAAAACAACAGGATGGAGAGCATGCAGGACACTGGAAGAGGAGCCAAGGCCACTGAGAGAAATTGCAGTGAAGGTATTGTGTGGTGTGTGTGTGTGTGTGTGTGTGTGTGTGTGTGTTATGAGGAGGTCACCAAGTATTGTCGAGCTGTAGGAGAGAGCGCATGACGGAATAAATGAGTTTGAATAGACCTCACCTCAAGTGTGTAACTTTCCTGTAAGCTATCATGCAATTAACCTCACTAATAATGTGATATGTGATAGAGAAATTTCTCTGGCTTCCCTCCACAGGATGATCAAATTGGAGGGTCGGCTACTGAACAACACCCATGGACTACTAATAGGTGCACAGCCCTTTATATGCAAACAGTTCGCTCCTCCAGACAGTGAGTCACATATAAATAACGCAGCAAGCAAGTATAAAGCATGCAGACAAGGTCGAAAGGTTTAGCTGCTGTTTGACTAAACGTTAGAATGGGTAAGATGTGTGATTTAAGCTCATTTGAACATGATATGATCGTTGGTATCGGTTCCAGCATCTTAGAAATGGCCACCCTCCATGGCTTTTTATACACCATGTACACCAACAGTGTCTAGCGTTTTATTGATAATGGTGCGATAAATAAAAAACATCCAGTCAGCGGCAGAGCTGTGGGTGAAAATGGTTCTTTGATGAGAAAGATCAGAGGAAAATGGCAAGACTCGTTCAAGCTAACAGGTGGGCCACAAGTCTGCAAATAACAGCTCAATACAACAGCGGTGTGCGGATCTCCATCTCCATCTCAGAACCCACGACTCGTCAAACCTTGAAGCAGATGGGTTACAGCAGCAGAAGACCATGCTGGGTGCCACTCCTGTCAGCTAACAACAAGAAGACGAGACCACAGTGGAAATATGATCACCAAAACAACGTTGCCTGGTCCACTGACTCCTAGTTTCTGTTGCAACATGCTGATGGCAGTCAGACTTTGGTGTAAACAGCATGAATACCTAAACCTAAACCTAAACCTAAACCTAACCCTAACCCATCCTGCCTGCTGTCAACAGCACAGGCTTATTGTCACACACTAGGCCCCTTGGTACCAATTGAGCGTTGTGTAAATGCCGCACAGCATACCTAAATATTGTTGTCGACCAGGTGCATCCCTTCATGGCCACAGTCGACCCTTTTTCAAATGGATGCTTCCATCACAGTGACTTTTGTTTACTCCAATAGCCTGCACAGTCCCCAGATCTCAACCTAATAGAGTGCCTGTGGGATGAGGTTCAACGGGATGTTCGCTGCATGAATGTGCCGCTAGAAAGACTGCAGTAATGGACCAGGATCCCTGCGGAAGGTTTCCAGCACCTTGTTAAATTCATGCCTCAAAGAATTCTGGAGGCAAAAGGGGGTCCTGCCCAGTAGTAGCAAGGTGTATCTAATAATGTGGACACTGAGTGTATATCTAGAGACCAAGGAGAAATTCAAATTTGCTAAGAGCTCGGGGGCAGTGAGAAGAACTATTTGGCTTATCTATATCTGTCCAATTACAAAATGGCCTTTTGCCAGTACCCCTGCTTTGGAGCGTGGCTTCATATCATTTAAGGAGCGGTTTCAGATTTATTCAAGGGAATATACATAATTTATATGAGTCTCCTACTCCCTTCCCACAGCCCACCTGCTGTTTGACCTAATTTTAAAGTCTAGTTGTTTTTGTTTGTGTGAAACAAGTTGATCTTCAGTGAGTTGGTCGCCGTCCCAGAGGCATCAATGAGGGGATTTGCCTTTTTTTTTTTTCCAGTGGAGGTTATTTGAGGTGATGAAATGAAGGAGGCAAGAGGAGGGATGCAGTGATTCACCTGGGCATACTGTACCTTCCCTATACCCTGTTTCCCAAACTTCACCACTGATGTCCCTCTCACCCTCCCTCCCACCTCCTCTACCTCAGTCTCTAAACTCCATCTGCTGCTCTTTCTCTCCCTCGCTCCTCACCTCCCCTCTCCCCCACCACTCCCCCTCCTCTCCCACACCTAACCTCCCTTTTTCTCTCTCTCTCTCTCCCGCAAATCTCCACCACTCCAGCTTCGCTTGAGCTGATTTATCTGCCGTCTTGTTTTCTTCCAGTCGGAAACCTTTAGTCTCCCTCGCCACAACGCCTCCCCAGGGACCTCGAGAGAAGCCGTTGATCTTAGTGGATAGTGAAGTCTGTGTATGTGTGAAACAGAGAAACGAAGGATAGGTTTATGTATTCATCGTTGTCAACCTTATATATTTAATGTTTTCACTTCAATTGAAGGGTTACATGTTCCTCTATGGGTTGAGAAAATTCCACGACCCTCAGGCTTATCAAAAACACTGAATTGAATGTCACACTTTCTAAGAATCTCCCCGACCGTCTGTTGTTTGGGTGTATTGTACTATATTCTGAGTACACACTCAACAGGGAGGGCATCTTCTTTTATTCATTCGGATGGGTGCCTCTGCAACAGCTACAGCTACAGTCACTATTCCTTACCCATGACTATGTAGTGCAGGGAAGGGCAAATGTGATGGTTATAGGACCAAATAGCCTCTGTAGTCTCTGCAAGGGAGCTGGAACTGCTCACATAGAAATCCACATACAAAGTCAAATCATGCGGTTTAATAATCGTTAGGGCAAAATGCATAAACCTTGTGTGAAAGGATTCCTCAGGGTTTTCATGAGATTTTCTGACGCCATCGTCATTGTCTCTCTTTCATGCCTAGCAGCATAAAAAGCCATTCATCATCCAGAATGTTTCAGTCTGACCTTGGCTTTTATATCAGCGCTGTGAGCAACTTATAAAGTGCTTGTCCCAAAGGACATTTGGCAATTTTATTGACATCATACTCTTTGATAAGAGATGGTGTGTGTATAAAAATTGATTCTGTTTACCGTTACGCTGACTTTCTCCATTGAGGTCTGACAGCTCATTGCTCTTCAAACAGAATCTATACAGCTGGTGCGTCAGAGAATAAAAGAAATGGTACAACCATTACATTATGCCAGCTAGAGTGAGTGTGCGAAAGAGAGCCAGAGAGGGGGGGAGGCAGGGTATATAATATGCAAGACAAGGTGAACCTCCATTTATTTTATCTGTGCATGCATGCGCTGTGCCAGAGGGATATGGAGCTCCGAAAGCTTGCCAGTATGAATACTGGTATAATTTCTCTCCTGCACTTCCCTCTCCTCCCCCTTTCTCTCTTTCCTTCCTTGCGTTTCTTGCTCCCATCCTCCCTCTCCGCCCATCATTTCCTTCCTTTTCATCGTTCACCCTTCTGCTCCCTATCCATGCATCCATCCATCCATCCATCCAACCCTATTTCTCTGAGTCATGCTCCTGCGCCCATGCCAACCCAATGGAGGTAACATGACTGCGAGTTAAAGCGCTGCTGATTGCCCTGTAATGGTGGCAGCCTGGATGTGTGGGAGTTGCCGCAGGCCATGCAGAAAGTGTTCATTCGGCGGGCCACCAAATCGCTCTGGGAGGAACGTCAACATCGTTTCCTCAGCCGTTTGGCACAAGCTCCTCAAACAGTGACTCACGGGGGAAGAGGCACCACAGGGCTGATGATGCTGCAGCTACAGCGCAAATGAACACACAGTTGCACACACACACACACACACACACACACACACACACAAAAGAAAACACGCATACATAAATACATACAGCACAAACACATACACACAGAAGTATAAAGTACAAATCCACAAATCTCTCTCTCTCTCTGTCTCTCTCTCTCTCTCTCTCTCTGAATGTTGTGGTTGGCAACATGATCGCTGACAAAGTCATTTTGCTCCCTCGGTTTAACAGGTGCAATTTAATTTTACCCTCTCTAAATAAACCATCTCTTCCAGTAACTCGCCAACCACACTCCCAAAATGCACTTTAAGTTGTTGCAACATAAACGCAACCACCAGAAATAAAACAAACTGACACAACACAAATTAAACAACTTCGATATAGCCCATACTATCTGCAGTAAAACAGGATCTTCATTCTCATCGCTGCCTGTGTGTGAAAAACCCATAACCATAAACAGCCCAGCTGGTAATCCATTCAGACGTCCTGGTGCTTTAGTATGTGTAGCCCCGGTGCAGAGCTGAGTGGCTTTAACAGGTCCTGGGATGCTCATGAAGGCCTGAGAGTCCCTCACCTGGATGTAATAAGGCCCAGATCTGCGAGGCATTCCCAGGCTTTGTCCTCTCCCTCCTCTCCCCAAGGCTGCGCCCCGGCACAGGGACGGACCGGGCAGATTGGACCAGACGTGCTGGGCAGATGTACCTGACTGAAGTGACTGGGGAGCACAGTAGACCGCTGGTATCCACTGATGATGTGTTACTCATGAATGATTCATTCACTCTCAGCGACTATTTTTAGTGAACCTGGAGTGATGACGATTTGCAGTATCATCTTTTAAATTGTTTTTTAAAACTTGTTTTTATAGACTTGTTTTGATGTGATGACTTATATCCTGTTTTGTTTTTTCAAATAAGTGCAACGCACAGAGGTCAAAAGTACAGCAAACCAAACAAACCAGGCAGGAGAAAAGTCTTAAAAATTAAATTAAACAAACAAATGAATAAATAAGTGGGGATAGACAATATTGACATCTGGACACTGAGTATCAATAAATAAACAGTTAAGAATATTTAAATTACATGCTGTGGGGTTGTGTCAATAGGTAAATGTAAAGGGCCGATGAGTTTAATATATCTTTCCCACTTGGCTTGATACTCTTCCACACAGTTCATGAGCCTGAAAGAGGTTTTCACAATACCCATCTTCTTGTTTTTATTTTTTATTTGTTTTATTAGTAAAGCTATGAGGTTTGTTTTCACCTGATTGTTAAATCACCTTGTGAAATCTGTTTTCAATAAGTGCTATACAAATAAAGTTTATTATTATTATTATTTTGGCACATTGTGAAGACACATAAATAGCCTCGCTGCCACCAAGTGAGCAGGCTCTTTGTAGCCTGTGATTCATGAACACTGCCCTGCTGCTCCTGTGCATTAGGGAAGAACAGGGTAAAATGAGAAAAATGTTTGCATGTTGTGCTACTGCAGTTAAGTAAAGGTGCATTTATTTCAAACAATAATTGCCATGTATACACAGGTTGTTGGGTATCCATGGAAATATTAAAACATTTTTTGTAGCCAATACAGTTTTAGACGTATGACACACAAAAAAGTTGGTCTTTAGCTAGGTCTTTTACCCCAGGGCAGGGGTAAGATGAACAAATAAGTAAACAACTTAAAACTTTATTTTTATTTTTCACTCCTTTCACTAGGGCCTTTCCAACATGCAGGGTCAGACAATCTGTCTCTCCATTCTGTCTCTTCTGATAATCACATTTTAACAACATAAATGAAGCAAAGCCTGTGAGCTGGTTCAGACAGAAAGCTTGGGTGGCACTGTGCTCTGGATCAGCTGATGTGTCAGCTGAGCTTGTGTATTGCCATCACCAACTGGGTGGTCTGTTTAAGCTGTCAAACTCACCCGCTCATTCTCTGCTGCTGCTCGCCCTGCTGCTGCTACTGCTGCCGCTGTCGCTGGTTTGCATTGATCTCTCCCTGCTCTTGCTTTTGCTGGCTTTAAGTTACACTTCGTAGGGAGTAATACGAAACAGAGCCTTGATGCCAAAATAACATCTCTATAAAATCTAAGATTGTACCTTATAAAGCCAAAAACGAATCCATAATAAAGCTTAAACGTAACTACTTCCAGTTAAATACAAGAATCATGACATGTTTACCATGAAATAAAATCACTTGGCATAGCAAAAATCATCTATTTTGACCTGGCTCTCTTACCACTTTCTCCATGGACTCTCCTCCATCACAGATTAAACTAAATTAACTATTCTTCCTAAATCTATGATTATGTGCTTTAATTTTTTTGTAAGGTTGCCTAGATACAAGGGGTGGATCATCTTACCCAAAGGATCAACTTACCCCTTTCTCCCCTACTGAGTCAAAGAAAATAAATATCAATGAATGTACTTGAAAAGGTGATTCCCAATGAACAACAACAAGGTTTTCATCATGACAGAGCACAGTGGGTGAAATGATCATAAATCTATGACCTTATGAAGGATTATAAAGTCAGATGGATTATTGATGTCTGGCTGTAAACTGTAATACTAGGATGAGATTCATGTGTGCTTCTCCTTTACACCAGATGCTGCTTCCTTATATTTAGAAATTAGGTATGTGGATTTCAGAGTGGGAGGGTATTGATGCCTGTAAATTGGTGATAATAGAATAAAATTTAATTTGTGCAGCTTCACCTTTCTAGTAGATGCTCAAAATGCATTTTGTGCATGCAGCAGTGAAGCATTTTTCATATAAAATAAAGCTTCCTATACAGTAATTGAGTGATCTGTTTCAATTAACTTTGATCATTCTAGGTGACTAGTTATTGTACCTATGGAAACTACAAAATAAAAAAAAAATTATTTGGTGAGAAAAAAACAAAAAGCAGCAAGGCTTCCCTGTAAAGGTGGCAGACAGGGAGGAAGAGAGCAAAACTCTGGAGAAGACAATCACTCTGTCAAGGTAAGCCTCCAGCAGTTTGTCACTGTCCATTTCTCCTAGACTGATAAAGCTGCTGTCCAGAAGGCAGCTTCTTATCAGAGTGACTTGAGCTTGGTTGGATAAATAAGACTTTCAGCTGTAGATCCGCTCCTTGACAGACCCGAGGCTTTCAGACAACCCTCAAATATAAAAATACAGTTGCATCTTCTTCTGTTGCTTTTCATGCAGTCTGTCATAACATTAGTTCTTTCCCACCAATCAAGCAGGACAATTAAGCCATTGTTCTCCAAACTATACAGTTCCATTATGTGGGCTAATGTACTTGACAGCACGGATGTGGGTGGCATTTTCTACAAGTGAGGTAACTTTTGTTTTCTTAAATGAGAGGTGGTGGGTGAAGTTACCATATTCTAGTGGTTATGCAACACTTCTGAGGATACACTAATTGCGCAAATGGGACAATTAGACCTGGCGCAAACAAACATGCTTCACATCACATTAATCATATGATGGAAACTCTTTACAAATGGCTGTCAAGAAACGCCTACAGTGCCAGCTGCTAGATGAGCCAATAGCCAAGAACAAAGGAGAAGTAACATGATGGCCAACACTGTTAGTTCGGCCAATCACAGTCAATTTCGAAGAGTTACGACTCACTCCACCTCAAATGCTAGGGGCAGAAGGAGAGTGAGAGAGGGGAAACAGGGACACAATTGGTGCAACACTCACATCTAGTGGCAGAAAGTCAAACTGCAGTTCACCTATGTGAAGTCAAAGCACAGATTGAGAGACCCAGCTGACCTTGCATGCACTCCCTAGAACCATCAGCAAGAAATGACCGCGCTGCCCTGTCTTGTCTCCACTGTCCTCTGACAAATGTCTGAGCTGCTAAGCACCCATCTGCGCAGAACATGATGATTACATCCACAGGAATAAAGCAGCTATTTAGAATCACTTCATCACAAGTCTAATGGGCCGTGGAAACGCAGCAGTGACTTTTCCATGACTCTCTGTAACTGTAACTGTGTCGGCCTGTCCTGACCCCTGGCTCTCCTACAGCGGGATATTCCAAAACAAGTTCATAACACGGCCGTTCCCTCTCAGTATCTATGCTGACTCGTAAAGTCCTTTAAGGTTCATTTTCCTCTAAGTCATCATCTCTAACCGCCGTCTCCGACTCCCTCTCATCCAAGTGACAACTGCTTCTCCATTATCTGTGTCTCTCTGCTGTTTGATCCAACTCTACAGCGCCTGGCTTTCTGAAGCTCCTTTCCTGAATGTGTGTGTGTGTGTGTGTGTGTGTGTGTGTGTGCCATGCAAAAGAGGATTTCGACCTCATTTCTCACATACAAAGTACTGTTAAGGAGTTCCTCTCTATCCTCCCTCAATAATGTGCTTTGTTACCTCTGTCTTTTCCTCTCCTCGTCTGTTTTCCCCTGTAACTCAATGAGCGTTCCCTCTGTCCCTTCAGCATCAGTCATGCTGGTGGGCAAGGGATTGATGACAGTCCCTTTCTCTCTTTCTTGCCGTCTATCTGTCTTTCCCTTTTGCTTTTCTCTCTGCCTCTTTCCCTCCATTTTCCTCTCACAACAACAACGACCCTTTAATGTAGCACAGATTTGAGGCCCAGACAGGGCATGCCTGCTGCGGTCAGATGTGAGCATCTCTGTGCTAACCAGAGGATAAAGGCAGGATGGCTACATCAACAACTGTCCTCCTAATTTCTCCCCTCTATCTCCTACAGCAGCCGCAAGTCTCAATCAAAATGTCCTCTCTGGGTAGGGGGCTTATTAGTCTCCTGGCTACGCACATCAACAATGTTCCGCCAACGGCTGTTTGAAGTAGCTCAGAGGCAAGGACTACTGCTGCTGTGTTTAGGAAAAAACATTTAAAGGACATTAGGCGGCTTGGATCTGACTTCAAATGGAAATTCAATCAGGGTGTGAAAAGACCCTGACTGTGCTGCGGCTCTCACCATTCGCTGATGCCTGGAGTCTGGCTCTATTTGAGAGTGACGGACACAGTAAAAGACAGTCAAGTTGTGACAATCACCCTTGTAAACATAATTTGTGGTAGCGGGAAGTGGTGGGAGCTGGTTTGAGGTTGGCTGGGTTTGTTATGCTTGCCAGGCTAAAAGATGGTGAACTGACCTAAACTGGGATGATTTGGACTAAGCAAGGCTGAGTTGAGCTGAGCTGGTATGAACCGAGCCCAGCTGAAACAGGATGGGTTGTCCCGGGTCAGCGAGTGGGTATTTCTTATTGGGCTGAATGAGTTAGACTGAGTGAGTTTGTTTTGGGCTGAGCTGACCTGAGCTGAGATAATTTGGCCGGAGCTGTGCTGAGTCAGGAAGAACGAGCCTGACTAAAAAGGGCTGAGTTGAGCTGAGCTGGTGTGAGCTGAGCTGAGCTGGTCTGGTCTGGTCTGGGGTGGAGTGGGTAATGCTGGCTGGGCTGCACAGAGCCGGGTTGATGAGATTTACAAAGTAGAGCTCTTTTCACCTCTTCCTCGGGGATGAAAGCACAGGCCTGATGATGTCATCGTCATGGTAACATTGTCAGTTGTTGAGGTTCCAGATTAAAACCTTTCTCTGGTTACAGGAAGCTGCAGCAATCCATCAAAACTCTAAACTCTTATTATGATACCTCTGGGGGTGCTAAAACCCTACACCTCCCATGCATTCATTCCCCATTAAACCAAGGGCTAAGGCTACTCCACAGGCCTCTGATGTGTGTGTGTGTGTGTGTGTGTGTGTGTGTGTGTGTGTGTGTGTGTGTGTGTGTGTGTGTGTGTATGAGCATATACAGTACACACATGCTTGTGCGTGTGTGCAACCGTGCATGCATCAGTGTGCGTGCCATGACTGTGTGTGTGTAAGTGAAAGAGAAAGGAAGGAGGAAGATGGAGGGGGGAGATTCGCCTCATTGCCTTCGCCACCAGGCTGATTCCCCCAGCGCAGGGCCGGGGGCCGGGGTCCCGACTGAACGGCTGTCTGAACAGATGCCTGACACGTTCATGAGGACCTGTGTGGCAGGCCGCCCTGAGCAAGAGACCGAAGCATAGAACCGCATCTCTCCTGCCACCACTCTGCCTCACACACACACACACACACACCCACACACACACACACACCTATACATGTAAGTGCCCCCACAAAGTCAAACAGACACTCAGAAACACACCCGGACATGTGATGCAGTTATAATGAAGAACAAGTTGGTTAAATAGTGATGTGACTGGTAAATAGTCCTGGTAACATATACTTTGTTACAGAAACACCATTCAAACCTATCTAATTACTTCTGAAAGATGCAAATCTGCTGCTGTGTACTGTACTTTTCTGTTATGAACCTGTGAATTGAATTGTATCATTTTGCTTTGCCACTTCCAATTCCTTTAACAATGGACTTGGGTTGGGTAGACATTTGCAAATCAAATAATATGCATTTTACTTTATTTGGACGGCAGGGTCACAGCATCTGCTGCATTGTAGTTGAACTGAAGGAGGAATGTTCTTGAAAAAGAAACATAGGGACTGAAATTACATCCTAGGCAGATCAACGATGCCTAAACTGGCTGTGCGGTCACTAAAGATTTGTTCAGACACACAATCCGCTGCCAATGGCCAAGGGGGAGCAGTAATCAATTAGGCTCACATGGTATTGCAGCAATTATGTACTCCAATTTACTCCTGGAGGGTGGAGAGGGAGAGTGAGAGAGAGAGAGAGAGAGAGGGAGAGAGAGAGGAAGGGAAGGAGGGCAAGGGAGCCATTTCATGCTACTCCAAACCACTTCCATCCATGTATCTCTCAGATCGTATCACATTATAGCGCCAGCGCACCGATTCAAACTGGCACGGAGGAAACCAGGTCCATATTACCCCCTAATTGGTCATTTCCAGAGGAAGCCTTGGTTTGCAAAACCCACTTCCAGGACAGGGCTTTCTTAAACAAGCAGGGTCTTAAGACAGCGGCTACATCTGGGCGGCAGGCAGGCCGACAGGCAGTCAGGCAGGCATTGATTGGGTCCGTCCCACAAGTAAGTGGGCTGATTGCAGGGTAGGCCACTCGTTACATCAGCTTTTAGTTTCCTATTTACCTCATGTCAGAGGAGAAAGGTATATAGAAGCTTCAAAGTGAATGGGGAGGCAGGCAGGCTGAACGCATTTCAATTACAGTGTCCTTGACTGTGAAACTACACAATTCACTGATGCTACTGATTATAGGGGTAGGGCCCCCTAATGTAAAGTCTACATGCTGGACTGAATAGCTCTACATATAGCAGTGCATTTTGCAATGGGAAAAACTCAGGCTTACCACAGTTTACTTGTCTGTATAATCATCTGTTGATTGCAGGCATATACAGCAGGTATACAAAAAGCTTTGCATTCCCTCATACATACAAATACAATGGAGGAAATTGGAAGAGGGCTAACTATACACACAGTACATGATGATTGTGGAAGTTTAACCTTAAATTTGATCCCCAAGTGTCATCATTTTACACTTCTGGAAGGGTTGATTAAAAACACACCTTTCTATTTTGCACCTTTTTTCTCGGCCTGGCCTGAGGACATTTTATGCACAGGACATTGATATATAGTAATATTAAACACAGATATACCATATGGCACACATGCAAAGATAGATATACACACACACACACACACACACACGCCTGCACACATATACACACTGCTCTGATGGGCAGCTAGGGACCAGGCTGCTAAGCACTACCAGATTACAATCATATGAGTGGCTATTGAATTTCTAGCTGCAGGTTACGGGTGATGAGCCGATCCATATATAATAGATGTTAATGTGTGATTCCTGTGTGTGTGTGTGTGTGTGTGTGTGTGTGTGTGTGTGTGTGTGCGCGCACTGCATCGAACAAATCAACGACTGTATGTGGCAAAATTTTCTCCAACTAAACAGAAATAAGACCGAGATAATTGTCTTTGGAGCATAGAAAGAAAGACAGAATGTCGGCTCTCACCTTGACTCCCTGTCTCTCATAACTAAGAGTCAAGCCAGAAATCCTTTATCCTGGACTCAGATTTAAATTTCAATAGCCACATCAAATCGGTAACTTCGTCAGCTTATTACCATCTAAAAAATATTGCAAGAGTCAGAGGAATAATGTCCAAACAAGACCTAGTAAGGCTTACCCACGTCTTTATTTCCAGTAGATTGGATTACTGCAATGGTCTGTTCACAGGGCTTTAAAAAAAAGCTCTTCGGCAACTCCAACTTATTCAGAACACTGCTGCCAGGGTCCTGACGAAAATACGACCACATTACACCAGTTCTAAAATCCTTACACTGGCTACCAGTCACTCAGAGAATTGATTTCAAAATCTTGCTGCGTGTCTACAAATCACTCTGTAGCTCTGGGCCCAAATACATCTCTGACATGCTTGTGCCATATGAACCTTCTAGGACCCTTAGGACATGTAGAGTTGGAGCAAAGAGTTAGAACAAAACACGGTGAAGCAGCGTTTTGTTATCATGCAACACAGACCTGGAATAACCTCCCAGATGATATTAGACAAGCCCCGACTCTGACCACTTTTAAGTCAAAGCTAAAAGCTTTCCTATTTTACACTGCCTACTCTACCCTGTAATGGCTAAAAATGTATCTTTTCAGCTTAGCTTTTAAATAGCCTTCATTTTAACTGTTTCTGTTCAGGATCCCAACATCCTACTTGCGCATGAGTGAACATTATATGTGGGGGGGACAGAGCTTTACCCTGTATGATTCTCATCCATCTGTGGATGGTGAGGTTTTTGACCAAGAGGAGAATCTATGATTCTCCTGACGTAAATATCAGATCAAGAGTAGAATCAGGAAGGACAGGGGATAAGAAAATTAAAAAAAAACATATGGGTTCACTCACAATGTGCATCTAAAAGTGGGAGTATTTGTTGTGTTCTTTTATCTTTCTATTTCACTTGATTTGAACTGCACTAGTTTACTTTTTAAGTCTTTTATCTTTTGTATCTCTTGTCTGTACTTTTGCACTTTTTAATTGTAAATCTTTTACCTTTACTGTATTTTTATTACTCTGTAAAGCACTTTGAATTGCCCCAGTGTATGAAATGTGCTATACAAATAAAGCTGCCTTGCCTTGTGTGTGTGTGTGTGTGTGTGCGCGTGTGTGCGTGTGTGTGTGTGTGTGTGTGTGTGTGTACGTGAGTGTTTCTGTGCATACACTTGCACCTTCATGTGAATTTGTGTCTACCTCTGCAACTGCACAGGCATACAGTATGTGAGTGTGCATGTGTACGTGACTGTGTGCATATGTGCTTGGTCGCGCGCACGCGTGTGTGTGTGTGTAGGTGTGTGTGTGTGTGTGTGTGTGTGTGTGTGTGTATGTGTGTGTGTCTGTGTCTGTGTGTGTGTGTGTGGAAATGACTGAAGGGAATGTAAGGTAGCAGCAGTGATTGTCAACCAGTCGGTGAATCAGTGAACAGTAGGTGATAGGTGGATCTGATTTCGGCTCTACTTTACTGGCGTAGGGAAGCGTTGAGCACTTGGGGGCAGTGTACTGTAGGGTTGAACCGGCCCACACACCCCATCACACTCCACATGGGTGAGCAGGTCTAACAATAGCCTGACTGTTACAGTGCTACAGCCAGAACTCTCCTCACCTCCACCAGAGGAAATCACTGACGGAATTTCTACAACTGGCAGAGTGCTGAGTGAGGCAGCCTCAGTGCGCCGTAACAGTAAAATCCATCCATTTCACAGACTTATAGCGCTATATGAAGAATTAAAAGGTTATCCAAACATGTGTGAGCTCGTATATGTTTGCACAAGTTGCAAACCACACAGAACTTAATGAATATCTAAAATTAGTTACGTAAACATACGGTGTGCACATGTGAGTACACCCAGATACGCATAAGCATGCACACACAAGCACACATCAAAGGTCATGTTAGTCATAGAGTGCCGTGATAATTGATCAGAACCATAGAGACAGGAATATGGCGAACTGTCGGTCCGTCCAAGGCAGTCTGAGTGTGTGTATGTGTGTGCTTACAGTATATGCATGCTAATGTATGTGTATGAGTGTGTGTGTGTTTGTCTGGGTGCCGCTCTACTGTAATAACACCAGCAGGTGGCCCGACTAGCCCTCTACCCCCCTACCCCATCCCCTCCACCACCCCCACCCCCACCCTCTCTCTCCACCGCAATGGAAAGCAGGTGTCCGACCCTGGTCTGGGGACAGAATTGAATTAATGTGCAAAAACAAATGACTCCATCAGCAGCGTCTAGAGGGGCCGCTATGACAGGCCTGCAGTCTCGTACAGCCCAAAGCTCAACACACTGTCACCCGACACTGGGCCGAGCGGGCTAATATCCACACCTATTACACAAGGATTCATGGGAAAACAACAGCCGGGGCCAAAGGTGAGGATGAGAGAGGAGGGAGTAGGAGAAAGGAGGGAGGAGTGAGGAGGTTAGGGAGGACAAAGCCATTTTCTTAGAATTACCTAGAGATCTCATTTAGCCGGTAACGGCCTGTTTGTCTGCGGTGGACATCCAAAAAGTAGTGTGCTAGTCCCCATGATCTGCAAGGCTTTAAGGAAATGTTTTGTCTAATTGGAAGCGACGGTAGTCAATACACAGGCGGGATCCCGCCCTTGAATGACATGCCCAACTCTAATACTGTCTCCAATTTCAGGATTACCCCAATAATAACTAAGGCAGCCATTTCCAACATACACACGCGCACACATAGACACACTCGCAATACACACAGGCAGTTCTGGCATTGACATTGTAGCAGGGCACAGAGAGCAAATGTCTGAAACCATTAACTGCAGTGCCTCCAATGAGGCTCTTTTGGCACGGTGCTCATGAGAACCATCTAGAGGAGCTGTAAAAATGACAAAGTCAATATTGAAAATGACCGCAATTACAGCCTTCTAGGGGACCAAGGAGTCATTGGTCTTCCTGGGAAGTGTGTCTGCGTGTTTCTGTGTGTGCTGTGTGTGCGTGCTGCTGTGAACTTTTCTATCAGGGGTCACCTCACACCTTATGGTTGAATTAAAATCTACATTACCTTATCTAAGTATTTTTAATCAGTCCACCTCTAAATGAAAAGTCCAATGTCACTATTTGGCAGAGGAATGTCTTTCCCGTCTTCAAGTCCCGTCATCCTGCGCCCACGCGGCCAATGGTCGTGCTCTCCACACCGAATACCATTCACATAAATAGGCTGCTATCAACGGCAGGATCTAGAATGCAGGATGGCTATATTTACAAATGTTTCCCGCCGGTAACCAAGCAACCAAGGGCTTTCCCCCACAACTAACGCCAAGCTTCCAGATGCCCCCCCCTCACCACCCCACCTCGCTCCTCTTCACCCCCACCACCACCACAGCTACCACTAACCCCTGGTAATCTTATCATCTCCTATCATTATACCCCCCCCCCCCCTCCAAAGAAATAAACAGCCAGCTCTGACATCCCAGAGACTCCCTTACTCTCAATCCCCTCTCCCAAATCTCTTTCCTATCATTCTATGATTTGTATTCCCCCCCCCACCCCCACCGCCCCTACACCCCCAAAAGCGACCTCAGACTCAACTTTCTGTCACTTCAAATACCAGCCGGGGGGGCGGACAGGTTCGGACGGAGGCCATCGTATCCCATAATGCTCAAGCCAACAGCCAAACTTTGATATTGGGGATTAAGCTCCCGTCGGGCCGCCGCGGCAAGGCGAGGCAAAGCGAGGCGAGGCGGCCCCGTAATTTAAGGCCCCTAATTTGTGAAAAAATGTGTGGAATGACATCAGCAGCTATCCAAACAAGAAGGGGGGGGGGGGTGTCCTGGGGATTCTCGCTCGCCGACGGTGGCTGATTGAGTCGGGGTGTGGCGATGAGCTTTAATGTTGCGGTCTATCTACGATCCAGTCTGGCCAGCTCAGACAGACAGGGGGGGTCAGGGGAAGGGGATGGATGAGGGCTTTCTCTCCTTTGCCCCCCGCCAAATCCCACCCGATTCTGGAAAACCGGTGGCCCGGCATGTGGGGGATGCCAGGGGGGTTGAGGTGCGGAGGCGGCCGGGGACAGTTATCAGCTCTGATAGCATTATCTGGGAGCAAACAGGGAAGGCGCTGGGTTATGATGTATGGAGCCGGGATAGGAGGGACTGTGGCATGGAGCAGACCTGCCACTGTGTTACGTACAGTATAGGCCTGTCTGCATTTTCAGACTCTCACACCATCCATTCACAGATATAGACTCTCTCTCTCACACACACACACACACACACACACACACAGAGGACTTCCAATTATTACTAATGCACACTTGGCCCGTGAAGCTTATCTGTCGAGTTCAGCCTTGGATCAGTCTCTGTGGATCGGTGGAAAGGACATCATCAAGCTAATAAGGTTTGAAGGTGCCCTTCCTTTCTAGTCATTAACAGGTAACACACAGCCAACTTTTTCTATTTTGGTCTATTAATACTTTAGTCTATTAATTCAGGCCCAGCTGTATTCATTAAAACAAGAATGTACGCATCAAAGTTGTAATCATGTTATCAGAACATGCTCGAAATAGAAGAAAATGGTCACCGGACAAAAAAAAATGATGGAAAAAATATTGATCAAAACAAGTTGATGTGAAGCTGCCAACGCAATTTTATTTAAATGAATCCAGATTTGTAAATGGACAGATTTTAAGGGAATTGGCAGCTTGGCATTGTTTCTGTACAGGACCAAGGATTTTGCACCACAGGGTATCTCATGGATCACCAAGCTCCAATCCTTTCATTTCCGTCTCTCTGTGGAGCTCCTATCTCTCAGCGTTGGCCCTCATGACCTCCCTCAGAGGTCACCGGGAGGGCTACACGTTTTGCATTCCCAGCAGTGAAGGAGAAGGAGAAGAAAGGAGAAATGGGGGAGTGAGAAAAAGAGTGAAGGGAAAGAAAAGGGGTGGAGAAAGATAGGGGAGCAAGGGAGAATGAGGCAGCAGGAGAGAGAGGGAGAGAAAGAAAGAGAGATAACAAGTGGGAGAGAAGTGTTCATGGCCGTAGGTCAAATGCCTGAAAACAGTGGCCAATAAAATGGAGGCCCACCTTTAAACTGTGATAAGAAATTGGTCTTCTAAGTGGTTGCTATACATCACTTCACTAAAATAGCTTGAACTATATGTTCTGACCATTGATGGAAATTTTCCTAGCACATGGCAGGTGTTTTTCAGACCGGGCAACTGTCTTCATTCCCAACAATTTGATGAATGCCCCAGCCCTGCTTTTGACTTAAACTAAGGATCTTGAGAGGTTGAACTCATAATTATTTATACAAATTCCTTGCTGTCCCATATAAAAAAGAAGCCTGTGACTTAAGTGAGTATGATGATGATGACCATAACTATGTGGAGAGAAAAATGGCAAGCAGCAATGAAATGTAAAAATGCAATGCAATCAAAAGGACAATCCCCTTTTAAGAGTGAGATTTATAGTCTTTGCGGGCCATGCTGAACTAATGCACAAAATGCTGCCATTCAGCTGTGAAATGTACCTTTACTAAAACAAATCCCATTTCCACACATAACTACAAAAGGGAACAGGGGCACAACTGTTTGGCTTTGATTTCAAAACCCTCTCAAAGCCCTCTAATCACTGACTTACATCAAAACATTCAGGAGTCTGGCTTAATTAGCTAAAATCAACTGGGCCTAAACTACATCTCTCCGCCGAACACACTGGAATTCACATTCCAGATAGGGGCAAAGAACTTAAAACATCAACAACGCATCATACAAACTGTCAAACCAAATCAGCTTCCCCGCTCAGTCTTTGTCTGGGTTTGTTCCATTATTTCATGTTCATCAAAAACACCACCATTAATTTATTCAGCTTAATCATCCTCATCAGCAAATACTCAGAGCTGGATTGTGTTGGCGTGGCTGTTCCCACAGTATAAACAAAGGCATTACAGCAGGGGAAACAGCACTGCGCTTATCACTACCGTGACTTACACAAACCCCATGGTTGGTGCCTTCAGCACACCAAATTTGCATTTGATTTCATTAAAAAAATCTTTCCTCCAACAATGGCCAAATTCAACATTGGCTTTATTTTCAGCTCCTGGCTCTGGGCAGGGTAAGCTGTGGAGTGTGTCGGCCCTTAACTTGAAACCTCAGACTTAATTCAGATTGAGAGAGAGGACCCCAGGGGGGTAATGGATATCTCAATGTGGTATCAGTTATTATTATGTGGCCAAATACATCACAAGTTGACAGATGCTGGTTGCTCAGTTAGCCGTTGTTATGTAGGATGTGTTGGGTTGTTACCGAGCACACGGGGTCCTGGAGGTATGTCAGCCAAGCACATTATCGATAAATGTGATTGATGATGCAGTCAACAGGCCCTAAAGTGAATGGATTTATTACTGTCATCTCACTCAACCACTCACCCCTCACCCGAACCACCCACACACAGCCAGCCCCCACACACATACCCATATACACCCTCCCACACACACACACACACACACACACAAATACAGACAAATTACAGCTCCCTCACTCACACTCATCCATACACACCCTCCCATACAGACACACGTGTATGCCCCTCCCCCCGTCAACACACACACACACACACACACACAAATACTGACACTACAACTCTATCACACCTCTCTGTCTCGCACACACACACACACACACACCTGTAAAAGCTGTGCGGCAATGTGTCCTTCACCATGTCACCAAATTCGTCAGCCTGCAGCTTCCAGCTTCCGGAAGGTCGACCGTCGGGTTCGTGGGAATCCTGCAAACAGGCTGCCAAGAAGAAAAATAGACAAGACAGGGAGGGCATGACAGACACACACATGGGTAAAAGCAACAGAGAGAGAGAGAGAGAGAGAGAGAGAGGGAGAACACAGAAAAAAAAGTGCAGCAAAATATGAACCCTTGGTGCCTCAGGTCCCAGGCAAATAAACACTTCCCTGTTCTATCCCTGCGTCTCTATCGTACTGTAAATCTGGTGAACAAATTTAAAGGGGTGGGGTGTGTGTATATGTGTGTGTGCGTGCGTGTGTGTGCGTGCATGTGTGTGTGCGGGGCAGTCTACGATTTCTACCGTGACTGAGATCCAGGAAACTGCTCCATCTGCTACCAATGTAGCCACTTCCATTAAATTTCCTCCCACAAAAGGGCATCACAGAGAGCCCATCACTTCTGAGTCTTTATCTTTGGGCTGCTTAAAGCCTCTCTCTGGAGGCGGGCCCCCTCCACCCCACTGCACTCGCCAGCACGTACCCTGCATCCATCAGATAAAGACCTATTTGTTCTGCTCAGCAACGCCGCCGCTACAGCGGTCTCGGCAGAGCACTATGTCAGAGAACACACTCGTGGGCAGGCACCGCACTCGAGCACAAGTGCACACACACACACGCACAGAGTTCAGAGACTTGCCCGGCTCAAAACACAAAAATAACACACAACTGCTACGACCTGGGAGCAACCGAAGAGATAAGGTTCTCTGCTACTTGTAACGCTGAAAACTTGACTGGTGTTTGGTGCGTATTGGATTCATCAGATTTAGTGCTCTTTCCACTGAATACTGTACACTTATAGAGACTCTGAGGATGCTATATATTTCTAAAATTCTGCACTAGATCTACTCAGAGGCAGTTGGAGGGTCACAGCATCAAAGCAAGATCCATTTGTCAAGACATGGGTGAACAGCAGCTCACTCTTTTCAAAAATAGATTTTCATCCCAAGGAGCTGAGACCAGTCCCTGCTCACTCAAGGTCACTAACATTTTTGGTTCCGCCGGGTTGAAGGGAGAGACGTGAACGCTGACAAATAAACACCACTCAGCATCACAGACCCAGACTGGAAGGCCAAGACGGGCCCGTTCCCTGCCCTGGTGACATTTATTTACCTCCCCACTGGAAAGAATAACAGGGTGAGGTCCAGCCGGCGTAGGTGGTTTCAGGAGGAGGGCGAAGCAGCATGGTGACTGTAGAGCCCCAACGCCACCTCCTCACATCTGTAGACTGTTAGAACATGAGGGGGGAAAGTGGGAGAAAGAGAGGGAGAGACAGACAGAAGACATGAAGACAAACCGAGAAAAGTGAAAGAGATGGCAGAGAGTAATACTATTTTTTGAGTTAAACTGGTAATCTGTCAAATTTGTCTTTTTCCTTGGATTTTCTGTTGATGCAGTTTGAGTTGCTGTAGGTGTCGCTCTTTTCTTTGTCTGTTCTGCCATGATGGCTATCACAGCTCATGCTAACTAGCCAGTTCTTCTTCTATTTATTCGAAACACTCTGCTTCAAATGTGAAATGCATCACTTTCTGTGTGCCAGATGATTTTTCCCAGGAAAGACCTGCCAGATGCCGGGTGTGACAGTGTTGCAGATTTGTACTTTAAACACAAGTTTCCATTTACCATACAAAAAATAAGCTGTATGAATTTGAACTTGAACCCCATGACTGCAGCCTCCCAGCTCCCTTTGGCCCAGTAGTCGCCTCTCACTCAGCCCAGACACCTCTGAAGAATGTCACCCATGTGGGAGGGTGGCGAGGGCGGCGGAGCTGGGCCTAGATGGATGGATGAGCGGCGGAGACTGAAATAGCAGAGGCATTTAAACAAGTTAACTAATCAGCGCTCATTATAGACGATGTCTAGCCAGAACACAAACAGAGGCTCAACGAAGGCTCAGGGTGAACTGACACTCTGCGACAACTGAGCGATCAAGGTTGTTAGCTGGGCGGGCACGAGTCCAGCTCGAGCTTCACCCTGTAAAAAGTTAAATGTTAGCCGCCATTAAAAATACTGCATGATGCTGAATGATTTAAGCCCATGCCCCGTGCTATAAAAAGTAAAGTCAGCTCCTTAAAATGTAATGGCTGCATAAAAATATTGAATTGAAAATATAGCATCTGATTTTTTAAGTAAAACCATTATGATTCATAGTCTAACCCTAACACTGGTACACAATAGTGAGTCTATGGTGACCTTATCATACTTTATGGCTTTTTAACATTCCTATAACTTTTCTTATAAGGACTTACAGTTTTGCTGTGATACTTGCTTACTTCCTTCAAAAATGTATTAGAGGATATTGTTATTTCTCATAAGTGAAAGCATGTGCTATGCATTTGAATGATCATTACAAATTATATGCCTAGAGTGAAGACTAGAATTTTTTATTGTGCCTGATAGATAAAGTTAATTTTGCTGTATACAATAATAATAATAATATATTCAGACCATTGCTGTCATGGTAGGCCTGTAGCCCAGACCTGCTGCCACAAAAGCCACATAGACTAACTGCCAGGAAAAAGAGGAACAACAAGCCATATATCAAGACTTCTTAAATCAAACATTACCAGCATAAAATTAAAGTTTACTTTCTGTTTTCTAAGAAAAAAAATTAAGATGAAAATCAGTAACAAAGAGTCTGTGATATTAGTGAATATCACTCACACAATACATGTATGATACCAGTGATACCAATGAAAACAATATATGATTCAAATGATTATATTCATGGAAGGAATCATACATGGTATCAATGATTCAAGAACTACTGTTGCTCAATGCAGTGAGTAAGACAGTGAGGTTTGTTTGATTGATGGACAGTCGGTGAGCTCTGCTCCTAATACCCTTTGAGCCCCACAGCTCTCGCCTCCTTATCTCAACAGATAATAAGATATTTCCAAACAAGATTGGTAGCCAGCTATCTGGATCCTGAGATGAAAAAAAAAAAAAAGACACAAGTAATGTCTTCATCATGCAGCACTCCGTGGCTTCCAGAAGATGGAGAATGGTGCCAATAAACAGTTTACCTTTGTACTGGGCAGTGAGGGTGGGTGTTGGTGATGGCACAGGCAGATGAGAGAAGGATAGGGAGGAGATATGAGAGATAGCACTTGTTTATGGATGTCATTTGTGTCTTATTGGCAGTACACATTTATAAAAACCCATGAGGTAAACAAAGCGGCACAACATCCATTTTGAAAGCGGAGTAGTTAATAGAAAAACAGTTTATATAAAAGCTTGATTCTGGGGTCAGAATAAATGAAGAAAGGATGTGAAAGTGCACAGTAAAAGGAAACACACAAGAGAGCAACTGTTTATCGACACAGCAGCAGCCTGTTCTTATCACATCACAGTCGATATTATACAGCTTTAATCCACATCTCGGAGTAGTTAAGCAGATGTACTTTATATTCTGCCTGCTCTCTGTCCACCACTCTGTCTCTTTGCCTCATTGCTCTAATGGGCCTGTTAGCTGTTCTGTCATCAGCATCGGACCATCGGCCACAGAGGACACATACATGGTGGCGATGATATGCTGCAGTCAACACATGACAACCCTATTGATGTGGAGGCCAGATAGCAGCCTTATCACTATCTTATCACAGGCATCTGCCCCGAGAGAGGATCTGCTGCGCTGCTCTGATAATCGCTCTTTTTTTATGCTCCCAACCGGCGCTCTTTGAAAGGTTGTAATGACAGCCATCGCACCATAAGCTGAGGAGGTGAACATCCAATCATCTGAGTGCAAATGTACATATCCATTTCACACACACACACACACACACACAAGAGAAAAAACACATACACCCACATACATGCACACATGCACTCGCATAGACAAGCAGATGTATGTACATACACATATGGACAAACACACACAAGCACATAAACTCTCTCTCTCTCTCACACACACACACACACACACACAGTGTCTGGTGAGAGTAGAGGGGTATAGAACAGGAAGAGTCAACAGACTGCAGACAGCGTAGGTAAACGATTGGCTCCAGTCTGGAAAAAAAACTTGTTTGGATGTTATAAAGTCCACCATCATGACCGTATACATATAGAGCAAACCAGTAGGCAGCTACAGACATATGTACATTATATGTCTGTTGACACAATTGAAAGACTGGATAGGTGTTTCTTAAAATACAGCTCCAAACCCAAAACAGGTCAGTTGTTTTTGGCAGGCTGGATCATCTTATCTTATGAGGTATAAGAACTCTTGGTTTTGAGAGAGATATTGATCGTTGAGCTCTACACATTGTGTTTGACTCTATATTGAGTTCCTTTTGCACAATCCACATCTCAGTTGTCTCAAAGCTTAAAAATCCTTCTCTAACTCATCTGCTTCTCTTTATCTACATCTCCTCCTTTGTGATTGGTATAGATTTAATGATGGATAATGGCTTTTACCTGGATTCACTTCACTGTACTTTATGAGAACAGTGTCCCTAATATTTTTCACATTCTCAGTGTATGGACTCCTGCAAAGACAATATTCCTCCCAAAGAATTATAACAATTCTAGAATTTTGGAAGGAAATACCGTAAAGTACAATAAGGTCATTTTAAACTGAGTATCACAGACACACTTTATAGTCCCTATAGGAGTATTATAGGATTATATTAGTGTTTTGTCATTAGGGTCAATGTATTGAGACTACAAAAGCAACAGACTGAAGTGAAATAGATAAAGGCTCTGTTTTGAATATATGGACCATGCATGAGTCTTCGTAGCAGGAAGCAAAAGAGTGAAAAAGAAGTTCAAAGTCGCTCCAAGAAATCAATAGACAGTAGCTCTGATAACAGCTAACTGGCTCATGTTTATTTGTTCTTTGGCTGTTCACCATTAGAGGGCACCACTGGTGTTGTTTCCCCCCTAGCATGTCAACAATAAAGACTGATAGGCAGCAGACATCCATGGGCACATGGGACAAAGTCTGTCTGAGCAGCAGGGCAGCTGTTCAAGTCACTTGCAATTCAGCCAATTCAGGAAGCGCATTTTCCTCAAAATTCAAATATCTATTCAAAAATCTGCTGGCATGAGAAGCTTGTCATGTCATATTGCTAAGTAACTGAGAATGAATGCTCCATCCTTGGCGAAATAACTTTCCTTTCCATTGACTCCAGCTCTTTTGTGTACATCCATGTACCAACTCTCTGGGCAGGCCGAGCTGCACAGCTGATAAGAATGACAACACCGACACCCATATATTGCCTCATATTGCTTCTGAACCTGCAGATACATCCAGTTATTATCTGGATGAACTCTGGATGAGGATAACTAACGATGGTGTGTGATAACATTGTACGATATGGTCATGCAATAGTGATTAGACACTTCTGTTTATTTGACTACATTAAAGATGCACAGGAATGGCAAATAAGGAGTAAAGATTTTGACGAGGAAGTATTATTTTTTTTTGTTTGCTGTTTAAATCAACCGAGCAGACCGAGTTAAGCTGAAAGAGGTCTTTAGTTAATACAGTGCCACTATCTTTTTCCTTTCTGCGCATCTGCTGCACGACGTGCTTCCAAACTGTTTGTGCAGCCACAGAAATTCCAGGGTTGCTTGAGGTTACTAAAACTTTTTTGGGACGGCTTTCACATATTGTAACAATTTTGACTGCAAAGCCCAGATGGCGTTCTATTTTATTAAACAAGATTAATTTTCCACTCATGAGCCGACTGGCGAGGAGGCCATTCTTGGTCCAACTATGACAGGTTGTAGTGTGTTCAGCTGGATTAGCCCTGGCATCTCATCACGCTGATTTATGCATTACATAAAGAGACACTGACACAGTTTCACACAGACTAATGTGTGTGTGTAAAACAGACAATAAAGAAATATTCAAAATACGGGCCAGCTTTATGTCGAAACCCATAACAAGATTTCCTGTTTCGTCAAACTTCAAATCAGGTGAAGGTCAGCTTGTGTACTGATGTTTACATTCATGGTAAATAATTTATACAATGGGCATAAAAGGTAACGCAGCAGAGTTGAATTATGTAGCATGTCTTTCCTTTGAATCCTCTCTAATATATTGGTGGTCAGCTTGTGTATACACTGTGCAAATCATCTCACATATGACTCACAAAATCCCTGGCAGTAAAGAATACAGCAGAACGCGTGCGAGGGAGACGCTGGCTTACAGAATAAGACCCCTGAACTGGCAAACAGAGGAGTGCTGACAGCTCTTCCTCCTGACCTATAACGCAGAACAACCCCATGTTCCTCACCCTGAAAACATCATAAACTCAGGGCTGGAGCCCACTGCCACCGGCCCTGTGTGGGCTCGCCCTCCCTCGGACGAAAACAAAAAACCTTGAGTGAGGAAAAAATAAAAAAATTCCCAGTATTTTGAGATAATGGGCGGCATTGAAGCGCTGAGCCAAGAGATCCCTATCTCTCTCTCTCTCTCTCTCTCTCTCTCTCCCTCCCTCCCTCTCCTTCTCCTTCTCCTTGTGATGGTGTCCTGCTCTTCTGAGCCGAACCCTTCCTATCAATAGAGCTCCAGGATGAGCTCCAAATAAAACAATCTTCCCCCTGCCTGGAACGCATCTTACACTTTATTGTGAGCAAAGGTCTGCAGCAGCTGGCACTGAGAGGTCCGAGGCTGAAATAATCTTATCTGCCATCAGCTATAAATATTTGACAGAGAAGGGAGAGAGAGACGAGGAGAGAGGAAGAGGCGAGGAGGAGGACAGGCAGAGAGAGAGAGAGAGAGAGAGAGAGATAGAGAGAGAGAGAGGAGGGGTAGGTGTGAGGGACCTTCTTAAAACTCAATGACAACTGTGCCTTGGAGATTTCCAGCAAATTAAAAGTCCGACAGAGCTGAGGATTTGCTGGTCTCTTCAAGGCAGGAACAGATTACGAAGCACTTTATAGGCGTGTTTTTGGCTCCGGGCCGGTCGGTCAAAACTCTTTGCCCCCCTTGCTGCTCCACAGCACACACTGTACTTCCTTTACACACTATGTTCCTCATCACCATCACAACCTCATTCCTCTGTATGGAAACACAGGTGGTACTACAAATAAACACTGTAAAACAGTCTGGACAGCTTTTATATTTATACAGCACTCCCATAACACTCCTAATCAAAGGAAACAACCCCCAAAACAAATTTCAGGTGGTCTGTGTGCGGGGGGATTCGTTCTATTCTTACATCCAACGACGTCAGTTTTTTAATTCATTCCATATTACCTACGGACTTGTTCTGTTCCTCTCTCTGGCTCACGGTCCAAACCCTCACACACAAAAGGAGAAGATTATAGGAAGAGTGGAAAAACAAAACTAATTACTCTAGGTATTTCAACCAGCCAATGCTGCTTAAAATGTAATTACATGGGTTTAGAGCTCTGGCCCTGGCTGGGATGGCTGTAAATCTCATATTGGCAGACCTGTTCCTGGTGTAAAATCTGCCTGTCCCCAAAAATGACAGCAGGAGACAGACCTGGTCTGGACGAGGAGATCAGTATCAGATAATCACAGTCATCAACTTTAAAAGAAAGTCCAAAATTTGAAAAAAGAAGTTCAGGCTCGCTGAACTTGACCAAAAATTTCACACTCCCATTTCAGAGAAAACTTTAAGATATCACTTGCGGTTTTAAACACAGAGACATCTTCATTTTTATTGACACTGTATATTATGTCTATATAGATTTTTACAGGTTTTGCCGACATTGCCAATAAAAGAGCCCATAATCGCCCTTAAAACAAACAAATGTCCCCTGTAAACCCCAATTAAATTGTTTTGTCATCTTTAAAAACTTTTTTAAAACGCCATAACACAGGTAGCGAAATTTTACAAGGACATCTTGTCGTTTAATCACCAATTAACTACTGTAAACTGTTATCTTTGGGTGGATGCACCTTTGAACGCTATCACGGGCGAGGAGACACACACAAAGGGTGGTAAAGCCATAAAATTAGGGTAGCTATTTGACAAAAGGCAGATACCAGTCTGTATAAGGCAGAGGTGAAGGCTGCGCTCTGAGGGAGCTGATAAGAGCAGCTCATCTTTCTCGGACCACTGGCAGTTGGAGAGGAGCTCTCTTCAAAGTCTAGATACTTATCTGCGGTCAGTTTCTTGTTTTCCATCCATAATCATCAAGATTTGGGGAAAGGAGGGTTATAGCACAGTAAATCTGTATCTTAATACTTGTACAGGGTGATTTTTTTTCTCTGATGTCCAATAAAAAATACTTTTGAAGAAAATAAAAAAGAAAAGGGGAGTGTGGAATATATTAATCCTTGTTGATCAGTGCCTCCAAGTACCTTTACCCCACATTCATTCAGGTGTAGGAGTGAGAGATTCAAGCATTTCATAAGAGCGTCTACCTCAACCAGAGCTTAACCTCTTTTCAAAAGGGGGCCTAGTTATGCAATATGACAGTAAAACTGCAACCATAAACTACTGTTTATGCCCGGCAGTAAAAGAAAGGTGTGTTTCCTCTGCCCAGTTTACTGCGCCTCCTCTGTAGTCCTTCCATCGTTTCACAGTCTTTTATAAGACTGTCTGTAAAAAAAAATCAAATGCAAATGTTTTGGATTAAAAAGCAAACACGAGCCACTGTGTTTTCCATGAATGCAAAGTTCATTGCAGTGTTAAACTTGGGTATGGGTGTGTTCCAGGTAGGAAACATTAACCTATATAACCTACTGTGGATTAGATTAAAACATAGCTTTGTTTTCTGCTTTGTATCTGAATAAAAGGGCAGTTTTTTAACTCTTAAAACTCTTAAAAAGGTTGAGTTTTTCAATGACTACAACTACAGTATAGTTCGTACATCATAGGTTTGCACCAAAAGTACCTTTCAGCAAGTCATCTACAGCTCCCCATCCTCTCGCACTTGGCAACATGTGCGTCTGTAGGAATAGGTTAAACCAGAGGGAGAAAGAGAGAGTATGTTACCAGTTATTGGAAGTGACAAAGAAGCATCCCGTTCTCTTTCAGTCAACTCCTGTCTCCACTGTGATGATATATGCTGAGGGGTATTGGTCCAAGAGCAACAAAAATCAGCATTTAAAGTGTCACGGTGCTATTAGAATTGCATTAAAAAGCTGTGTAAATATGCCAAGTCCCTCGACAACCTCAGCGGTGCAGAACAGGACTTCCTCCTCTGGTGAGCGGAGAATGCAGACAGAGTTTTGGAGAAGATGAAGCACACAGGCCGGGCCCGGGAGGTGATTTAATACAGCTAGCATTTACAACAACAAAGCACAGACAAAGCAGCCACTTGGACCGCTCTTCAAAGAACAGTGTGTTAAACACTTGCAGAAAGACATTCTTTGGAATCAGGATCATTTGAGAGAGAGAGAGGGAACGAAGAAGAGGGGAGGAAGTTGAGGAAGAGGAGGAGGAGGAAGGCCAAAACGGAGGAGAAGCCAAACACACAAAACCGTCAACCTGATGATATTGCAGCAACATGAAAGGGAGGGAGAACTCGCCGTCCGCTTTCATGCAGTCTGATTGAGTTTCAGTTTAATCTGCGGAGACCATCTCCTCATCCCAGCCTCCTGTGTTCCTGCGAGCAGAGCAGGCCGCAGCTATGTGCTCCGCTGTTGTCTTTTGAATTAGCGATAATTCAACACAGGTCACTTGGTGTCCTGTAGGTCCAAATGACCTGATGCACAGAGTACAACTGCTGATTCAGCAGCGGGAACAGGCGCAGCCTCGCCAGAACTGCACTCTGTCTCTCATCAGGTGGCTCAGTTCAGTTCCTGTACCAAATCTAAAACCCTGGCAGCCCACTTTGACCTGCTGGATCGGGGCTACTGGCAGCGAGATCTAAGAGCCTGTACACAGCGTAATGTGAAATAATAAACTTCCTCAAAGTATCAATACTGTAAGTCATATCCAATTTAGCAAGTGGTTTAAGGAGGCTTTTGTTTGAAAAAGCAATGGCAGATTCTTCTGGACACGTCATTATTACAAACAGATCAAAAATATCTGCAGTTCCATCTATTTGCTTTCCTGCCATGTACTCTATTACAGTCACACCTTGGACAATAGGGGGCACCAGATATGTTTCTGTCATTGCATTACATATAGATGGGGAAACCTAAACATCCTGATATAAAAAAACAACAACAACTGAAAACGTATTTGAATGAGATTATCCTGTGTGGAAGTTACATAGTTTACACAAGTCACAAATAACTAATTTCTTCAATCTTCCACTTTAAGTGAACATTGATTTCATTATGGCAAAAAAAATCATCAGAGGCATGAAGAACTGAAGATTTATTTGAACTAGGTTACCCAACAAAATTTCAGTGTATGGTTACATCATTAACAGACTGCCATTTCAATCTTTCAATCTTTTAAGCACAAAGAACCTGCTTTATCTGGATTTATACGTAAAAGAAGAAATTTTCAAAAAGGATTGCATGAGCCTACAGACGAACATTTCTGCCGTGCTTAAGGCTTGAAAATCTACACAGTAACTCATCCTTTGACTGCTCTAAATGCTACTGCCAGGAGAACAGGGTGTTTTCCCTTCTAATTATTTTACCAGGCCCACTTGCTTACTCTCCGAGTGATTAATCAAAGTTAAGAAAAGCCAACCATCAACTGGGGCATGTTTCGCATTTCCTTCTGCTGGTGGAGGATCCGTCTCGGGCCGGGCTGCTTGGCCTTATTACAAGTTAATTGAAACCTTGTTTAGAAATACCAAGGTCAACATTTCCAGCCATGTTATCCCAATTAGTCTGCAATGAATCCCTTTAAACAGAGGGTATTGAGTGGCCGACCCGATGTGCTACTTGAATTCCCTGTGGGACACCCACATTCACTGCCTGGGAATGAGAGAGGATGATTGGAGGGAGAGAGGAATGAGTGCAGGGAGGGAGGGGGGACTACAGTGCCACTGCCCTCTGTCACCATTTCCCACACACTGAGAGACGACTTTATTCCAGGAACTCTTCCTGAGCCCAGCAACGCTTTCTAATACAGCCCCCATTAATACTTTATTTACTTTGATGGTATCTAGCTACTTATTTTTGAAGTATAGTTAAGAATCTGCAACATTTTCATATATATAAATGTCTGTTTGCTTCTCTCTATCGCCAGTTATATATATAACACAACAGTGATTCAACCTATACTCAGCTGATGAATGTTTTTATATTTGCTGTTCTAAGCACTCAGTGTCTGGTAACTCTTTCCTGGGAAAAATCCTCTGGTGCACAGGAGGTGATGTTACGTTTCACGCAGCAGCAACAACAGTTTGTTTGGATAAATAGAAGAAGAACTGGGTCATTAGCATGAGCAGTGATAGCCACCATGGCTGAACAGACAAAGAACAGAGCGCCACCTACAGAAACTCAAACTCCATCAACAGAAAATCCAATGAGCAAGACGTCACAGTACTGGACACATTGTTTGATTGACAGGTGATCTCTGAGAAGTGCCTGAATTGGTCTCCTGGTGTATTATGTCTCACAATAGCAATGATGTGGTTTCAGATAAATTTAGTTTTGGTAATCAGTTAGTCCTTTGATAAAACCAAATATGGTATTTCAGAATGAACAAATTAAACATGCAGGCACGCACAAAACATTAAGAATGGTCTAAATTGTCGTTGAAAGGTATCTAACTGCATGCATTACAATGGAAATTCCATCAATTCAGCACAAGTAATAAAATCTGTTTTCACATTGCTGCATATTTTGTTAATTATTGAGAATGTGCAATAATTATTGCGAATGCCCTAACGCGAACAAAATGAGGTAGAGAGACAAGGGATCAACAACAGATGCCATAATGGGATTCTTTGTATGTGAAAGATGAAAGTGTTGAAGTGAAAGATGAAGTGTTGATTCCTCAACGTCTGTGAAGTCAATCACATTCCCACATTGACAAACCTCACTACTTCAGAGTCTGGATGCAAGCTATAAAGACACAGAACACAAACCCTCTGGTTGATTACACTTCTCCGACCAAGTTGAATCTGGAAAGGAGCAATGAAGTTGTTCCTTAAGAATATCAAACAGATTCTGTAAGACATTTTCATGTGATTATCTTCCAAGCATGAGATACTGTTGGAATTCTGTTTGGAGCTTGGTACTACATTAGTAAATGCTGCAAAAATAGTAAGTTGGGAGCAAAAGCAGCTCTGCCCATCCGTGACACAACACCAAAAGACGGTTGATTAACCAATCTGCTTCAAGACCAGAAAGCTGTTTAGATCTGTTTTGTTTCTCAAGAATGAGCATAGACTTAAAGTGATCAACAGTAAATTAACTTTTGTGGGCACATAAATAGTATTCAAAATGGCACTGTTTAAAAAAAATCTGAGATTTTGATGTCTGAAATTTACAGTTTTCATTGGAAGAGTAAGCCAATAATGCTAACTTATTTAAGCACCATAATATTTTGCTACGATTTTTCTCTGTAAATATCTACACCTCACATATCATGAAATAAACTTACCCTCGCCAATGTAGAAATGACTTCATAGTTCACCATACAATAAATGGATTACATACAGAAGTGTTGTAAAGATAAATGAGGGTAAATGGGTATGAGCTCAATGAACTATATGACTTGAATGTTATTGATGTTAACTTTCTTAAAGAAAATATTTTTGCTGTAATTCTCTCTCAATTGAGCGAAACCAGAGTCTTCCATGGCAGACGAGAGACTACAGCATGACCAAGAAACCTTTGCGATGATTGCTTATATAAGTACAGCATCGGTTGGAGCATAGGAATTCCAGGAGCAATCAATATCAATATCTCTCTGATGTGAGTAATGGCATAGAGTTACAATGAAGCAGTTATGGGGAGCTCCCTGCTGTGGTTTCACAGCTTCCAAAAACACAAGCAGACAATGTCATTACCTTGCCTTTTAGCCAGCCATGTTGAGCGCCACGGCTTCTCCTTTCACTACACTTCCACTCCAAATACACAGATCACTGCGCAAGGTTAAGAAAGCAGGGCCTGTGTATTTTGGCAGGTGGAATATATTCTGAAAGAGCAACAAATCTGCTATATTTAGTTTTTGATGGCTGAGGGAGCAGAGCGAACCAAGGACTGCGTCAGTAAACTCCAATACCAGCATGCAAAGGGGGGGGGGGGGGGCAGTACAGTGAGACACAGGCGATACAGGAGATACAAACCACAGTAATGTAGCACGTTGTCATGCTTTCAGTGATATAAACATGGATCGCACTGAATATTAGGATTAATCCTCTTTGAAATGCATAATGGCATTGCACAACTTCAAATTTCAGAATCAAGTGACCCGAATCAGTGTTCAGAATGCTGGGGAATCAAAACATATAGAAAATGCACACACAGATCTGTCACTCATATAATGGCAGGAGGTCATCCTAACCCCCCCTATACCTAGTGACAGAATCCGGGTTGACATCTCTCTCCAGCACCAGCGCTCCGCTGCAGCTCCACGCAGCGCGGGCCGGTCGGGAGATTTACGGCAGAGCATGGAAGCAGCAGCTGGCCGCGCCGCGCGAGAGGGAAGCTAATCTTGTTTACATTCAATCTGCTATTTCCTCCCCTCTGAAACCTTGAGAGAGGAAAGTCATGTAATACTTGTATTAAAAATAAGTGTAGCAGAAATGGGCCTACTGGCAGCGTGCAGCAGGAGCTTTGTGGCCTGGCCAAGAGGGCCTGTGGCGAAAAGCAATCGATACGCCCAATATTCCAGCACGTACTCTCGAATAACAATAACCCACATTTAGACCTACGCCACAAGCCCTCGCCCCGCTCCAGAGAAAATAAGGGAGCCTACTTTCTACGTCCATATCGATTGGAGCGTGGTGGTGAATATGATGAAATGTAACATGCGTTTGTGTGCGCTTGCAGTGTGTGAGCATGTGAATGTCGGTGTGTATATCTGCGAACACCAGGTCAAAAAATATACAATAACATGATCATTTCACATTGCACAGTACAAGCTCTACATTCACCAGATCCATCACAATACCTAACAGTGACAAGTTATGATTTTGGTATTATGATGAGCAGGCGCACTTGATGGTTTTAAAAGCAAGAGCACAGTGGTTAAACTCAAGCTGAATTACACATAGGAGGTTACGCTTTCTGTAAGTCAGCAGGACACTGGGCCTAAGGTCAATCCAAACTTCCTTCTTCTTTATGACGCTCTTGTATCAGAATAGCGCTGCCTGGGGCCTTGTAAACATGTCCCTTTGGTAAAGGCTCCATTCCTGTTTGGCTGACTGGTAGATGTTTTTTCCCCCAGCAGAAGACCCTGGCTGCACCGCAGAAGTGCGCTCTGCCAGCAGTGGAGGCCTACAGCGCACGAGCAGCCAAAACTGCAGCCATCCCAGTCCTCTGTTGTGCTTTGGAATGAAACAATTGAAACTTCCTATAAAAAATAAAATAAAAAATAAAAAAGGTGAGAAGCAGTTCAGAGCATAAAGGAAGGCTTTGACAGAGTACCTAACATCTCATTGAGGGAGTAAGGTCGGAAGTGCCGGCAGCACAGTGGGAAAGGACACAGAGGAAGTGCGCCGCCACAGCAGCAGTGTCAAACCCAGTTCCTAACCAGCCGTAGCTGACCACAAGTGAAAACTATGAGCTGGTAGTACACCTCCCTCAGGTGCCCTACGCCTTTGATTTTTCCAAGACTGCTTACTTTTGCCCAAAATCCCAAAGCTCCCCTCCCTCTATTCATGGCTGTTGCTGGGTTGACAGATTTATGAAAGGTCTGGTTCCTTAGTAGCACTTTCCTAGTGTATGCACCCACACTCACACACACACTCACACACACACACACAAATTTGGGTCTGAACACCCAGTGAAACCAGCTGCAGCAACTAGAGTTACCACTCTAGCCCAAGGTTTGAGAAGAAACAATCGAAATGTGGTAAAACAAAAAAAAACAAAGCCCAGGGTGAGGAAGAGTTCATATCACATAAGTGATGATTTTGTGTAAGTACCTTGGAAAAAATACAACGCTGATAATGTAAGCAACAAATGAAAGGAAATAGGGATAAAATAAGGAAAAAACACAGCGGAAAAGCTTGTTCTTTTTACGGAAACTAAATTTCAAACTGAAACCATGCAATCACCACATTAAAGGGCTCCCATTCTTTAGACAACCACCGGTATGCACAGTGGATGCCAGGGCAATGTTTTCCATTAGATTTCTCTGTTTTTTCAGTTGATCTGGCAAATTAACTTACAACAGGCTGAACACAAGATGCAGCCTGGCAAAGAGCATAGCAGCAAATTGCATTTATCAAAAACACTCACTGGGACTGTTTACTTTATGTGATCTAATAAAAAAAAGCTCATGCTGAGAGTGTTTCAGTGATTGCATATGGATATAGGAGAACAGTAAGCCCCAAGTACAACCGCCTAGACCACATGAAGAAGGTCCACATTTAAACTCCATCACCGTCATTTGTTTATCACTTTAACTTATTCATAGTATCTTTGTGACACAGTCTTTCCCATGCCGCTTTGCCTGTTGGTGTTGTGATTGCTCATTCTCATTGTTGCATTTTTTGGGGATAACCAGACTAATAAAACCTGCAGGTCATATCCTCATTGACCGTCTCCCTCTCTTTAAATGTACGCACATATAACTATTATTTCTGTCATTTTCTATTGAAGGCCAAGCAATGGCACAAGCATTTTTTTCCTTCCTACCACAAGTTTTATAGAGCTACGCTGTGGGTTCAGTAGGAGAGGGAGTAATGTGTAAGTCAGGCTTATAGTGTATACAGCAGCATTAGGGTGCCCCACCACCCAACCCCCACCTAAATGATCCATAAACCCTCCATTTGAATTGGTTTCAACAAAGAATGTGTGATCTAAATGCTGTTTCAGAGGCCTTTCCACTCCTCCAACCAAGAATCCTGTCTAAATTAAAGGCATAAAGAACTAACCTGCATGGGTTATATTCATTTCCTACAGTGGGACATCCCTTTATTTCCATCTCTACACAGGTTCTGTCCAGCTAACATAAAACTGCCATTGCTCAGTCTCTTGGATATCATCTGTTGTCATCAAGGACCATTTGGGTTTTGGCCATGCTGGCTATCCTGCACAGAAAAGGGAAAAAAGATCAAACAGGATTTTCAGTGTTTTAATGTGAGACGAAGGCTTCCAAATAGGCCAATGGAGGTTGGACAAGAACAAGGATGACCCTGTAAAACGCATCACCATTACACGCCTTTATACAATGCTTCTCTCCTCACTCGCAGCCTTGACGGAGACGTGCCTGATGAACTTCGCAGATTCTTTGGCTGCGAATTGAAAAAAAAAAAAGTAAAAAAAATCCAAGCTGTTTCTTTCCCTCTCTCCCCTCACTCTTTTTCTTTTTCAAATGATTTCTGTGTTATGTTAAACTTGCGGTTCGAAATGGTTTATTGTACTATATATATTCCAGCCGTACTAAATTGAAACCCCAACACCCTCCCTGTAGCCCCACCTCGTTCCCAATGTCTCGGTCCAGCTCAGTCCCAGCCAACACAGGTTCTTGAGGGTCACGGTCCCGCAGTTTTTATGGATCTCTTTAAATCATCAAGTGCTTAGCAAAAATGGCTAAGTGTCCAAAAAGTAAAACAATGCAGCCAGGTAAGTAATGGGGCGCTTATGCTGTATCGGCCACAGACCACCCAGCCAGCAGCGGCGGTATTGACGTGTGTGCAGCTGTTCGGTTCTAAAACTGGGGATGAACCTCCAGGCTCTGGTCATCAGCTCTGATTAGAAAGAGTCATGGGGACTTCCAGGATAAAACTTTCTTTGATTCAAGGCAGAGAGCTGATGGAGATGAATGGCTTTTGTCCTTTCTCTCTCCCCCCAGCTGTTTCTGCCTCTCTATCGCTCTCTTTATTGTTGTCTCTTATACTCTCTGTCTCTCTAGCACTCGCTCACTAATAATTCGAGATTTTCATCGATCCCTGAAGTTCTCTTTTCTCTTGCCCTCCTCCACGTGAAGGTCAGAGGTCAGGGTCAGCTACAGAACAGCACCGCTGGAGCTAGTAGGGGTTCAGTGTCTTGCTCAAGGACACTTCAGCAGGGAGGATGCTTGGCAAACTGGGGGCTTGAATCTGAGTCCTCTGGTTGAAGGATTGTATCTCTAACCTCTAACGACTATGTGTAACTGTTTGTGTGTGTGTGTGTGTGTGTGCGTGTGAGTGTGTGTGTGTGTGTGTGGGTGTGTGGGTGTGTGTGTGTGTGTGTGTGTGTGTGTGTGTGTGTGTGTGCGTGCGTGCTGTCCTGTATTGTCCAGAATTCGCATATTTTGCTTCTTTCTTGTGGAGCTTGTTAGGCCACAGCCCACCAGACACGGCACAGTTCACTGCCCTACATAGAGTCGTCCCCTAGCTAACCATCCACAGAGAGCTGTGCAGCAGAGCCCTGAGAGTGACCCAAGAGGAGGGAGGGGGGGGGTTCAGAGGGACACTGGCCAATCACAATGGAGAGACAAGAGAAACAAGATCAGTGCAGCGGGGATACTCCAGTGTGGGAAAAGCGAAATGTCCTCAGTCAGCAGCAAGCACCCAAACCACAAACTTCTGTTGGAAACATGACGACCGCTCATCATGGGAGCTAATTTAACAGCCTGAAGAGTCTAGCCTCTACTCCTCTATCCCCAGCATATTGTCTCTCTGGCGGCTCCGGAGTGCTTTCTTAAGGTAGACCCAGATTCTGACAAGATTAAAGCTCACAAGGGGCTGTAAATATTTCGCGAGAGCTGCCTGCCCAACAGCATTCTTTGGACACGAAATGTAAGCAAAGACTGTGTGGAAATAAACACTTCAGACCAAATTCTACTGCTCCCAGCCTTTTGTTTTGCATCAGAAAGGTTAATTTAATAGTGGTGAAACCGATGTGGACAGAAATGATTATCATATGCCATATTCTCCAAGGAAGACCTGATTTTATTATGTTGACTTTTAGAGAGTGGAAGGCCCAGTGGAATCAAAACTCACCGTCGACTGTCCAGCCAGGCCAAAATCAGCCAGTTTCGCATGACCTTCCCTGTTGAAGAGTATGTTCCCAGCTTTCATCTCCCGGTGGATTTTCCTCATAAAATGCAGATAGTACAGACCCTTCAAGGTTGATTTGAGGATCTAGGCTATCTCATCCTCATTGAGCTGTGCAACAAAAACATACAGAGACTCTTTTTCCAGTGATTAAGATACTCCAAAGTATCAAATGCTAAAAGCCTCCTCATGGAATAAAAAAAGCAGTCAGTGCAGTTTATTTTGTTTTGCAGTTATGAAGCAACAGGTGTTATTATTGTTGGTCTATCCAAATTTTAGCAATTGTAAAACATGCATGGAAGCAAACACTAACGCTTGAATTAATTCCATCCATCAAAGCCTGTTTTAAATTCAACACAATGGCAACCAGTCTGCAGCTTCAGTGTCGAGGTACCTGAAAGTAACTCACCTGCAATGTTTTTTTTTGTCTTAAACCCACACAGTGAGTTGATTACATGCATACATATGAGCACACACACACATACACACACACACACATTCGGCTGTTTTTCTCACAATTCACTGCTCAATGTCGGTCAGTGTCTCAGCCTCTAAACCTTTATCCCGTTTTGAGCCACCCAGTCCTGCAATAAGTCAGCCCTTCTAGCTGGTTGCCCAGATAGTCAGCCAACCAGTCCAACAGTGGCAAACAAGTGTCAGGAAGGTCTATGAATCAAACGTCCCCTGGCTGATGGCTGGCTGTTCAGGACATGACTCACACACACCAGAGTGGCAGTGGCAGAGAGCAAGGCAGGCAGCGATGGAGGGAAGGAGGGGAAATTCCCATTAAGGGATGGCCAAGGAACCAGGCTCAGCCAAGCGCTCCGGCAGAATGTGCACTTCATTAGTGGGAAAGTGCCGGGGAGAGCCGGGTCGGGCCAAGTTCTGTGAGGCCCGGGAAAAGCTAATAAAAGTCCAAGCCAAGGAACCATACAACTGCACTTTAACCAAAAGAGGGAGCAAGGTAGCAAGTTAGCAAGGCAGAGATCTCTTCAGAAAAATGACCAGAGAGGCTTAAAGGCTCTCTACATTATTTCTGTGGTCAGATGTGTAGGTTTATGTGACATCAACTGCCAAAGTGTAGGGCAAAATGGAGTCTGAGGGCTACAGAAGAGTGCAGCACATACAGCCTGGCAAACTGACTAGACGTTTGTGAAGCTGCACTTCTGTCCAGAAGAATTTGAATTCTATTGAAAGGCCCAGAGAGGCTGAGGGGTCACTCTACTCTCTACAGTATCTCAATGGCCAGATTTAGTCAGATTCCTGCCTTTGCAGCTGGGCTGGAAGAGCTCAGCCTGAGTTACACCACTACGGCCCAGACCAGGACCCCTGGAGCTGTAGGTTAACACAGCCTTAGCAACCACCCAGCTCTCTGAGCTGAGAAAGCTCACATAAAACACAAGCTGTTTCATTGCCTTTACGCACACTGCAACACTTATACCACACATCGCTGCTTGACTTATGTAAAGTGAATTGCTGTTGCAATACCACAAAGACCTTTACTGAGACATAGAATCATAAAGAGAGAGAAAGAGAGCAGGGAGACGGAGTGGAAGTCGAATATTTATGGAATTCCAAAGCAGCTGGAATGAGAAGTGTTTTCAAAAGTTGATTTCTGAGGTCAGAGACAGAATAGGAAGCTGAGGTGATTCACTGTATCTTCCATTTCCCAGGCCAGTGAAGGAATACACACACACACACACACACACACACACAGATAAATACAGATGCAGATTCACATATACACATACACGTACACACAGAGTGAAGGGCCCAGCGGGATCATTAACAGTTGGTGTTTTTGTTGCTATCGAAGCCCTGCATACACAAAAGGCTGGCTGGCTGGATATTTATGGGCAGGATCTCCCTCATCACCAGTGAGCGGGGCTTGGCTGGCGGAGGCCGGGCTGGAGCTCGGCAGCACCTGGACAGTTACAGATCCCCACAGCCCACTTCAGCTGGTTGGACGCACCGTGCACCAGAGGAGCCCGCTACCCCCTACCCTCCAACCGCAGACTCCTCCGCTCCCATCTCTCTCCACGCACTTTAGCCTGTGTTTATTCTCTCAAATAGTAACAAAAGGACAGGGCCGTCGAGAACTGTATCTTTTTACAACTTGGTGACATCACTTGTAAAAGCAGCGAGGTAAACACGCGGCGCTTGTGCTCCCGGTCTTCCAGGTTTACAGTTCCCCGCCTGTCCATCCAGAGGGGCCCCAGGTGACCCCCGCACCGCTGTCTGACTCCTGATTGGGGTCAGGAACATTGCTCATGTTGGTTTCACAGCCCAATGAAATCACCCCGATGGACACGCTGCTCTGTACTGTTAATTCGGTCAGTGGAGAGCTGGGAAAATTCACTGTAATCTTGCTGTAACAAATGCATTTTCATGTGTTAAATATACAGCTTCAAAAACCCCAGTTACACACATGCCATTAATTTGTTGTTATCTAATCATGCCAGGATGCATTAAGTGTAAAGTTTAGATACATAAATATCAGATCTTTGTGATCAGATCTGAAAAGTTTCATTGAATCGACAAAAGGACTGGGGTCTAACAGCATTGTTAAACCTAGAGTCTAAGCCTACAGTTAGACTTTCAGTCACACTATAAGAGCACACTTGGCCTGAATATGTCTGTTATGCATCTTATGTGGCTGTATTTAATTAAATCTGTGTCCATATTTTCTTCCATCTCTGTACATTGCTCATATGCACAATGTGACTGGATAGTGTCCAGACTATGTAGAACTCCACTGACACGAAAGCCCGACCACCTCGGATGTGGTCTAACTCATCAGATTACAATGCAAGCAAAATCCAATTTGGGAGTGTCCGGATCTGTCAGTCAATGCATCCTGGCATGACTGGATGCAATAAAAAAAAATGCTTTAAAACGACAAGTGTAAGCATAGCTCAGGCTGAGTCCTCAGTGGTCATCCTCAGTGGTAGCCATTGTAAAAGCCCGCCCATCACGCATTTATTTCTGGCATCTCTCCTAAGTTGGTACAGCAATGGCTGCCACAACATATTCTTGCTCAAATGAAGCCAAGCAGAAGTGAATGGGTTTTTACTGCAACACAAGCCAGTGAGCATCAGCTGATCTCCAGCTGTAGAGCCATAGACATGGAGCTGGTTTCTGCTGGTTACTGGGCCACTGGGCTGCAGTCAGCGCTGTAATGAGGAGCATTTGTCTCTGCTTCCTCCCTGCGGTCACTTTGACAGCATCTGTTGACTGTTGCTGCCCCCCCCCCCCCCCCCCCCCCACACACACACACACACACACACATCCCCATCCCCATCTCCCCCCCACTGAAAGTCCCAGATACACAACAGCTAAATAAAAACACACAAATTAGCCATGTGGACCATGGTAAACATTTCCAGCTCCCCAGTCCAGGCCAGCTGGATCTCGCCAAAGTTCCATGTGCTGTAGTTCTACTCCACAGCATAAGCCTCCTTCACAAACTCTGTTCCTCTAGGCAGGGATCTTTAGCGCATGAGCAACCATCATTTCTGTCATTTCAAATGGCTTCAACATGCATAGAGTCTGTTAGGCCATGTCTAGTAGAAGCTGATGATATGACGGCTAAGCACACAACATAGACGAGAATGTGGTTATTCCAGATAAGTGTCATCTCCTTACTTGCCCAGGTTGTGCGTAAGTTCTTAACATTGACCTGGCATGTTGTCATGGCATCAGAAACACAGGGTTTTTTGACCAGGATACTTGCTTGTCGGCAAGGAATGGTTTAGACATCAACCGTAAGCTTGAAGAGCGAGGGTATTTTAAGCATCTCAACTTTTTGAATGTGTTTCACACCCGTTGCAGAAGACTATACTACCCTCTGTTTCAATCTGTTTAGCATTGACCTGTCCGGGTCACTATGTACTACCATGTCTACTGTGCCAGATTCTATAAAAATCTGTTGCCTTCTTTATTTATGAGTTCATTTATAATTACCAAGTGCACTGTTACCAAGGGGGCAGCAATCAATTTCGATGTTCAAACCAGTAATACATCCACCATAAGCATTAGCAGAGATTTATAAATCTAAAAGTCTAAATAATTGTGGATATGGAACTTTTATAGCATTTTTAACGGCTCCCAGAGCTGTGGAACCAGGCCCCGGGCCCCTGGAGCCTGCAGCAGGCCCTCTATGAACATCCAGGCAGAGAAGGCCGTGCTCGGAGCCCAGGGACTGCATTCCCCTTCCCCTTCCCCTGCTGGAGCCCTGGTACTCCTCCTCCACATGTGAAATCAATACCGCATCATTTATAGGCAATCCTCACTTGTACCATCAAATCTAAAACATATTGCCAAAAGTATTACCTTTTTTTTCTCTTTCTCTCTCCTCAAAGATAAAACCCACCATATGAAAAGAAACAAAAGACAGATAAGATAGCACTATAGGAAATGACATGACAGCACATTTAAAGGGTGTCAAAGATCGCCCTTTCAAGATTATCAATAACGTAACAATGCAATTCTTATTTCATGCTTAGATGGTAAATGGGGACTTGAGAGCCATTTTAATTTCATGCCCAAATGGCAAGGAAGTGTGATGAGAGCCGCCGGAGAGTGTTAAGTTGGATGTGCAGAGGCCTCCACCAGCTTTAGGCCCTCTCATAGGTGTTTAATAATAAAGCCTTGGTTCATCCAGCGCAGCACTTTGACTGGGATTATGTGCTTCGCAGACCGACCCCAGGGCCCTTTAACTTTCATAAAACATAATCCTGGAACACACTTACACCATCCATCACTCTGACGCACACTCCATACGCAGACACTCTTTGTGCAGAGGTTTTTTTGTCCTAGTGACAGGTAAAATTCAAGGCTTTTAGCAAATACTAAATCTACTGAAACATTCCGTACCAGCAGTATTCTTCACCTGTCTCGTTCAGGACAGTGCTGTGTGGATTTCCAGTGCAACAACATGCAGGAGTGGTATGGCGAGGGAATGCCAGATCCAGGATTTGAACCTCCACAGAGGTGAGAAATATGTGATTTGCGAGCAGTTTTAACAGTACATCACACCTCTCTCTGCAAGCCCCTCAACGTCCAATTACAGCATTCAAACACCGGTGACTAGAGACTGTTTCCATCCAAAAGAGTAAGAGGGGAATGTGGTTCTCTTTCCTCAGTGGTATTAGGAGTATTTTAGCAGAACCTGGGCACCAATCTAAAGACTATGTAAAGACAAAGTAGCCTGTTTCTCTGAGCATTTCCACTCCCATCAGACACAGCAGCACACAACACTCGCATGGTCCTGCCGCGGGAGGATTTTTTCCAACCGCTTCAAACAAATACCCGAGCTGTGACTCGACTTCCCCCTGGTTTTACGACAAAGCACCAGTGTTGGTATAAAACAGGTCATTGGGACCTCCCCAGGACCAGTTTGGTGGAGCCTTGCAACCTGCCAATATCCACAGCCGCCCAGGAGCCCCCCCTTGACCAATAACTTCACTCTCACCCATATGTCGTAAACAGCTTAAAACCCTATTAAAAGCACAAATACATTTCAGAAACTAAGTAGACATTTATAAAACAATATTTCCTGTCTGCGAGTTGACTGTAAATAATGTATTCAGAAGCTTATTACGTATTCCTGGTGGTGGTCAGATTTTTCCCTGGCTACAAGTTGTGAACATGCATCATTTAAATGCATCAGTAAAAGACGGTGATTTACTGGGCTGGAAGGGAAGTGATTACGAGTGACTGATGAGAGAGCAAAAGCAACGTCCCCAAAGACTGCACCTGTGTACATTAACATTTACTCAGTGTGTGTGTGTGTGTGTGTGTGTGTGTTTGCATGCGTGTGCACGCCCATGCACAAGTGCCTGCATGTGTTTGTGTAGGCTATGTTTGTGTGTGTGTGCATGTGTGCATGTGTGTATCCACAAATCCGCAAGTAAGTGTGTCCACGCACTAAATGCAGCCATACAGGCATTCAAGCCATTAATTCAAACCACTGTGGAACAGAGTGCTATCAATAACACAAGAGTCCATTCATAAATGTTATTTTAGTTCAAAGACTGAGAGGAAAATGAGAGGGAGAGGAGCAACAAGGTTGGATTCCAGCCATGCAGCAGGGATATTTTTAGCATCTGAGGGAAACAAGCCCCTTTTCGGTTTTCTATGATAGCAATGTTTCGATGAGTGATTTTGGTAAAACAATGGTAACAGATATTGTTCTCTGACAATAAAATCAATAGATTATGCTGTACTCCTATGAAAATGAATCTGAGAAAAGTGACTCTGCCTGTAGAGTAGCTGTCCCACTGGCCCTTCACAGCCAAAGGTCCTTCTTGTAACAGTGTCAAGATTTGCTCTCATTTTTTAAAGTGGAAAGCCATTTCCTGACTCTCTCTTTGTGCAGCACATACATCTGGCACATCACAGAGAGAAAGGCAGGGGAATAGAGAAATTATATGAAATCACACAGAATGAATGTTATTGTTGTTGCTGTTGATGTGGGAAAACGTCTGGGTCTATTGCATTATTCATTCCTCATCCAACAATATCAGAGCGAAATTTTCAAGAAGGGTTGATTACACTCAATCATGCCTGGTAGTCTGGATCAACAACTCTCTGCAGCCGTTCCTCCATCTCTCCGTTCCTCGCTTCATCCCTTTCCATCCACCTATCTCTCCATCTTTCCACTGTTTCTTCTAGCATCTTTCCATGCTTCCATTCTGCCATTCCTCCGTTTCTCCATGCTTCCATCCCACCATTTCTTCATCTCTCTCTATATCCTTCCAACCCTCCATTCCTCTATCCATCCAAGCGCCGTTAAAGCTCCCCATCCCCTGCTTCCACCGCTCCGTGTCTGCTCTGGTTCGATCTTTCCGTCTCACCACAGGTACTGGACGGGTACAGCAGTCACTGGGACCTTTTAAAACCGTCACTTCTGACAGAGCGGATGGGACGCTCCATGCCTGTACTGATTTATCTCTCCAGTGTGCTGCAGTAACTTTGTTAATGTCTCTCATCAGCCTATTAACAACACTTGAGCGTGGCCAGGAAACAGGTGCCGGGGAGAGTTTTACTGTCCGTCACCTAACCAGCGGGAGCTAATGGGCTGTATGGAGTGCAGGCAGGCCCACAATGCTTCGGGCCCACAGAGAGGCCCCTCCAAGTGCAAGCAGTATATTAGATAACAACTTTAATGACCCCCGAGAGGAATTTGGGTTGTTACAGCAACAAAAAGTAGGATGTAAGAATACAGCAAATAGGGGATATCAAACATAAAACAACCAGCAACTGCAGCACTTGAACATATTAGTTAAAAATACATGAATGAAAAAAAGAAAGTAGCCTACATCAGTTTACAGCATGTATGTGCAAAGTCACAGCAGTAGAATATACTGAGACAAAGGAAAATAAATGAATGTGAAAATAAGAAAATACATGGGGTCTGAAAATCTCTGAAAATATAAAAACCTGCAATATAAAACAAATGAGAAAATATGAGAATATGAAAAAGATTTGAATTAATTTACAGCATATATAGGATGCGTGCTGTAACACAATCACAATGTGTGCAGCACCACGGCTCCAACATGAAACGATTACAGAAATATTATCAACAGTTGTAGGGAAGGTTCCCCATAAAAATTCTTGCACCCGGGGAAGATTTTGACCCTGTAGCTCTGCCAGCGGACCAAAGTGCCAATCAGCGCTCGGTGAGAAGAGAGACGGGGCGGCCATGACGCTATGTGGAGGGCAATGATCTAATAAAACCCCCAGCTCCGCCTCAGACCGCACGAGTCGCCTTTTAAAAAACGCCACAGCGCTCACGGCCGACGGAGCAGCAGAATGTGGAGAATCCCAACCCCCCCCCCCCCCCGGCAGAAAACAGGTCACCCCTGCCACAGCTGAGCCATGAAGACCTTCCCGTCACACCACGCTCAGAGAAAATACCTTCTTCATGACGCTCGCATAACAATGCAAAAACGCAGTGACCTTATAGCAGGGAGCAGATGCTGGAGACAGTTTGATATGGCCCTCTCTGCCTATATTGTAGAGGAGCATGGGGCCTACCCCAGCTCTCCTGCTGGCTTTTTACACATAGACCCACACACACACACACACACCCACACACATACACAAACACACCACTCATCGACTGGATAGTAACATGGGTCGCACCATTCCTCATCCCCATCTCCGTCCCTCGCTTTCCATCCACCTATCTCTCCATCTTTCCACTGTTTCTTCAAACATCTTTCCATCCGTCCGTTCTTCCATTCCTCCATACTTCCATCCCGCCATTTCTTCACATCTTTCTATCCTTCCAACCTTCCAGTCCACTATCCAAGCAAGCGGTCTTATAGCTCTCAATCTTATGTTCACCCTGCTCCCATCACTCCCATCCCTGCAGTGGTTCTGTCCCTCCATCTCACCACAGGTACAAGACAGGCCCAGCAGTCAGTGTTGGATACCTGCCTCCAGCTGTGAGCCAAGGCCTTCGTTCACACTACATATATCCCTTTCCAGATAAGAAAACCATGCTATTACAACAAGAAATGTCAGGAGCAACCACAGAAGCGCCTTTTACACTCCCAGAGTTAAATTAACACTGGCATTTTTGCTGTGTAGCTGCAGCACCGCAGAGATCAGAGGGTCGAGCAGCCATGTATTTATGCAGATTCATACAAAGATCCCTCTCCTCTGTCTCCATTGCTGCTTCTCTCTGTCTACCATCACAGCAGACAAAATATAACTAAAGATGGCATGTCAGAGGGAGGGAGAGCTGCAGAAGCGCCTGGCCAGCAGAGACAACGGGAGGAAGCTATTTGCTGACAAATGGGATTTGGTGCTGGGGTTGAGCAGCATTAACTGGTGGGTTTTATTGGCTGAAGGAGTACGATATCATGGCGGTTTTCTTCTTTATGCCTCTCTGGCAAAGTGGATGACGTTGCAGGGAGCAAAGGCGTTTGGTCACGCAAAGGTGCCGAGCGCTGTTAAACAGATGGCAGGAGAACAGTGAAGAGAGTGGCAATGGACAGCAGATGGAGAAGAGATCATGCACAGGACCGGAGGAATGCACTGTATATACCCTACCCACCTCCCACCCACTGGTCCCACACACACGCACACTCACACACGCGCACACACACACACATGATGGGTATCTCGTCGACTTCTCAATTCCTCATGTCTGATCTTGTCAGTGGGATTTAAGGGACCATGCATCTCCAAGAAAAAGCATACAGGGAGGGAGAAGAGAAGAGAAGAGAAGAGAAGAGAAGAGAAGAGAAGAGAAGAGAAGAGAAGAGAAGAGAAGAGAAGAAGAGATATTGCCTAAATTGAAGGAGCATGTAACTCTATTTAAAGACAATTCATATATTCATCTGAATTGAGGATTTCATGGAATGACATTTAATGTCCAATTTTGATAATATTCATCCCAATTCTACAGCTTGTGATAATGACACTTCATAGAAGACTACAACTTATCCAAAGTAACATGAATGTTGCTGCAATGGTAATTTTAGGGCAAACCAATAGGGGGCAATCCTGTCCAACAAAGCAGGGCAGAGCATGTGGTTATCACAGCTTCAACACCATAGCAGGCTGGTTCTGCAGAATGTCACTCGTGCCGACAACACTGTCTTGGGCCAACAAATCGATTTAAGGAAGTTTATCAGCACACTGGGCCATATGTCCAACCTAGACTAAATAGAAATGTGTCAAACCTCTTTCATTTTCAAGTGATGGCTTGATATCTATTTTTCTAATCACATTGCTCCCAAGGTTTCCTCATTAGATTCAGAGACATGTTTCAGATGAACCTCATGATGTCAGTGTTGACGTCAGCTTTGTGATGCCGAGATACAACTAGCTTTCAATTATATTATCTAAACTCACAGCCTTAAAAGGTTGTGTTACACAGTTAAATATAGTATGTGAATTCTAAAAATCAGTTTTAGAGGTCTTAAAATGTTGGGGTTTTTACAGTAAGGAATCATCCCAGTCACACAGACCTACAGACTGATGAGTCCACAGTTGTTTTCATTTTCACATTTATTTCAGCTGCATAACTGGCCTTATACTTCATTCAAACTGGCATGATAAAGGTCTTAAAAAGTCTTAATTAACTTGAGTGAGTGATACAACCACAGCACGTTGTTATTTGAACCGTTACTTTACAAAGCCAATACATGAAAACTACTGGTGTAAGTAGCTAAGGACAGACCAAAAAGGAGAAGTTCCCTATTAACTGGCCTATAATAGCACATATGTTATTATATGCCCAAACAGAGGTGTGTTTGCTGCTTTCCTTGCTAATTATGAATCATTTGTGGAGTTTGTTATTCTTAAAATCAGTTGGTATTTATTCCATTTGGATTAAAATGTAATAGCATTTGGGCTAGAACCAATTTATCACACTGGCAGATCTGTTGGATTACATTAAAATTGAAACTCAAAATAAGCACGCTGTATCATTCAGTTTCTCTGTCGAGCTACACTAGCCCACGTGGCTACAGATAGTAGACGTAACCCTATTTCATATGAAGTCTGAGGTGGAGGAAAATATGACATGGGGGGGGGGGGGGTCTTTCAGTGAAAAACACCCACCCTGAGAGCTGTTGCCGGGACAGGATGAGTGAGAGTGTAGGTGGGGATGTGGGGGCTTCGAAACCACAATAGGTAGGCAAGAGTGACAGGTTTACCCACCCCCCCCCCACCCCCCCACCCCTGCACTTACAGTATGGACCTGACATCCTGTCTGCCAACATGCACAGAGAGACAGAGTGATACAGAGAGACAAACAGAACCAGTCAGACTCCAAAACAGCCAAGAGCTCCCCATCTCCTGTCACAGACTCTAAATGTGAGTATAGCAGAGGTAAGGTGTAGCATTTTTATAGTAGGGTGACACAATATATGGTGATATAAAAAGGTCACAGTGTGTACCAGGAAGATCAATATTGTAGCATGATATCAGATAAGCATAATCAGATCTCAACATCCACATTTTCCATTTAATTCCAAATATTAATGAGGAAACAAACACTCTGGCCTAAATGTGTTCCAGCATATAGCCTACTGTGGCATATTCATTTTAATTTAACTTCATTTTCTAATACTGAGAAAATACATTGTGAATCCATGATCATGTGTGAAATCAGATTGTTACACTCCTATTTGATAAGAAACTGCCTATATAAATGAAACTGACATATCTGTGAATTTGTCATTGAAAACCTCCTACTGGACCAAACTAAAAGATGTCACAATACACAACAATAATGTTTTCTTTAAAAACTGGGCTACTTTGATACCAGACAACCCCAGTGAGTGCAGTTTTTAGAATAAAATAGAATAGAATAGAATAGAATAGAATAGAATATCTTGGTAATTTCAAGAAACAAAAGAGAAAGGAAATGACATATAGGCTACATACTACACTATAATGAAATGTACATCATACTGACTCTTGTTTCTTGAAGCTCTGCATTTGGCTCTGTCTGTATTTTATGTTTTGACAGACACAGAAATTTTTTTTACTTCTTTCACTTGCAGAACAAAATCAGGATATATTCTTAACATTAGTGCTGTGACAAGATGGAGGTAAAGTTTTGTATCTCAAGCTGTAGTCCCAACCCAGTAGAGCTCTATTGTTTTGGTTTTTTTTACTCTGCAATGGGCTTACCTCTTCTTCTTTACTGTCACTCGGTGTTATTGGAAGAGGAGTGTCGGCCATTACAGGCTTGGCAGCTGCACTGAGCTGCAACACTGATACTTTGTGGGAAACAGATTCTCATAGAGAATGATGGCGGTGCAGGGGACGCGGGGCAGGGGCAGAGGCCAAGGCATTAACTGTCTGGCTCTGACACTACACTCATAATAAAAAAACTACAGTAATCCTATAGTATATATTAGAAGGATACTATATAAATATCACAGCAAAACTATAACTATATATAATGTCCTATAGGAATATTATAGAAATATAATAGTGATATCATAGGAGAAGAAAATACCATAAAGTACAATGATGTCGCCATAAACTCAACATTGAATACCACAGACACACTATTAATCCTTAAAGGAATATAGAATATTACATTTTGACGTGGTGACATCATTGTAGTTGTACAATTGTTGTGTGTTGAACAGTAGCATTTAACCTTTGCACTAATGCAAAAAAAAAAAGGAAAAAAAAAAAAGAACTCAAGTTGGCTCCCCCAGGAAGTCGTTATTTTGCTCGCAGAAAATAGCGTTTCTCTTCATTGATTTAGTAAATATTCAGATAATATACTGTAGGTTATATTGGCAAATTTAAAGTGAATCAATAGACCAAACCCAAAGCTAGGCTATTTAAATTCTGCGTTTTAAACATGGTGGTTTATTTTACTGTCTGATTGAAGTCTAATCTTTTTCCAAGGCTCAAGAATAAAGACGGAGTATTGTTATAAATATCTTGAAAAATGCTGAGAAAACACCATAATTTAAAATGTCAAGTTTGGGGGAGTTTGTGTGTGTTTGAATCTGTTTTTGACAGTGAAGATCGAGGCCTGTGTGATGTGAAACTGAACGAAAACCACAAGCACGTTTTTGGTGTTACTGGGATCGCCTAGATGGTGCAAAAAATGTTCTGCAGCCATAAGAAAACAACAATTACGTGAGCTCTTGAATTTATTAAGTCTTGAAAGCAGTTTGGTTGTTTTCCCTGGATTATCCACCGTAAGAACAGACATCAGTGACTGTCCCTTTGCACCTATTTGACTATTAACTCTGGTCTCATCTGTCCTCTCGATACGTGCTGGAGGAGTTGCATGAATGCAATAGATCGGAAGCTCCTATGCCCTGCTACAGTGGTGAAATATATTTAAATATATATTGTTTCTCGTCAGGTAGGTAAATGACTTTTCGTTTTGTTAAAGGATTCACAGACTGACATGTAAGCTCATGCCTATTCTAAATATTCTAAATATTCATTACTTTAAAAGGATAAATTCACCACAATGATACTGCCATTCTTCATAAAACATTTTTTTCTGGTAAGTCGACTGGATATAAAGTAACAGTGTTCAGTAGTAGAGGCCTCCAAGACCGGCAAACAATTGGAGCAGCAGCTTGTCGTTTTGTTACTGGTCCAATAGGCGGCGCTGCAGACTTGCTTTCTGCACCGCAGCGCTCCACAGCAGAGACTGAGCAACTGCAAACCCCCTGTCTGTCTGTCTGTCTGTCCTGCTGCACTGAACACAACATCTACTGCACATTCATGCTGTAAATTGAATTTTTCCTTCAGTCGCTTTGCCATGCATTGTAACGTTGCTTAAAAAAAAAGAAATTGTCATTAGAAGAAAAAACTCCAGATAAAATAAAATATTGCCACAGCTTATGAAGAGTCGTAGCGATTTGCACTTTTCACGTCACGTCTGTGGATTTGTACATTTCCCTAACAGAAATATCACTATCTTTTTATCCTTGATTTAAATATACTCCATAATTTTATTACAGTTTTTGTCAAATAAGATTGTCAGTGACTAAATTTGGAGAGGAGAATTCCACAGTTAAACATCTTGGTTTAATAGCAGAGCCTGTAATGATTTTTGCTTCTTAATTGTGTGCGTAATGCCATTGATCTCTTTATGGGAACCTTTGCTCTGCGGCACAAACAGACGTACATTTGACTTTTGACTGAGCTGTCAAAAACTATATTAAATTATCTCAGACTAAATCTGTGGCTAGACATAAAACTGGCGCAGCCTAATTAATCTCATAGCCTGTCGCTTCTCATTACATCAAATCCAACGGGAAAGGTTGGAGAAATGACAGAGACGAGAGTGAAATTATTTCTGCTTATGAACAATTGAGCTTGAGGTGTTTTCCTCAATAAGGATGAACTCAATATACATATACATACAGTATATATTCTTATTCAGAAAAATACAAAGCCTGTTATTTTGATTACACATATAAAACATCAGGCCATTAAATTAATCGTTTAGATAATATCCAGGTTGTTTATATCTGTGATAATTTAGCCTATTTGGTTGCAAATGATACAAATAAAACGGCTTGTCCGGGCAACAAGCTTGACGTTTTTATTATGGTATAATTAGCCTACTTAATGAATGTGTTTTTACGTCGTTTTAGGGAAAATATCTAGTTCTGTTATTGAGAAATAAAGAGCAGCCAATCGTCTAAACATTACAAAAAACGTTAAATGTTTACTTTGCATTTCTTCACCATGCTGCTGATTTGAGGATGGTTTTTTTTTCTGGCTCAGACCTCAGAATTTTTTTTACTCTAACCACAATGAAATAAAACGATTTAATGTGGTGGCTCTTGCATGTGCCCTCCATTTTCGCAAATGGGGTCTATGGTTTCAAAAAAATCTTGTAAGTTACTCAAGTATCCAAAAGCACGTTTTCAAAAGCGTGGAGTAGAAAAAAATGGATCACGGTTTCCTCCTGCACTTCCAATAATGTCTCCAAAAAAAGGTATAGGCCCGGGCTATAGGGTACATGAGAGGTGTCAGTGGAGGCAGGTTGAGCTGAACACGGCTCTCTACTATAGTCTGGAGCCCTAGTTGCTATCCAAACAAGTAAACAGAGGAGGAACATTGGAGTTAATGACAGAGGAGGGGGGGAGAAGGCGTGTCGGAGGGCGGGCTGAGCGCTGCAGAGCCCCGGAGCCCTGAAAAGTGAAGGACCGGTGCGCATTACGCACACTTCCAGCCCCAGCGCCGGACGGGACTCCCACGCTGCCGCTGTCTCTCTCTCAAACTTCTTCGTCTCTTTCCACAACTTTTCACAGCTTCTCGCCTCTCTGCAGAACTCCGAGACAGCAGAGTTGGCTGCATGGCTACATGAGAGTTTCATGGACTTGGAACTTGGAAAACTTTTAGCGACGCTTTATTGGAGCCCGTCGCCTCTATAGTCATTGTGGATTACTGATACACCGCAGGACCTTTGGCAGCTATTTATTGGGGGTAAGATTCTGTTTGGCAGGGTATTCAGTCTACTGCAGGGAGGGAGCAAATCCACCTCAACTCACTTCACCCGCATTTTTAATTTGGGGAAGAGAGTTTATTCACCTTTTTTAGGCTGACATGAATCTTTATGAGATAAATTCACAGTAGTGTCAGACCGGTGTGTGTTACATGATGATAGGTTTTTTAAGGAGCAAAAACTAAATACGTTTTTTGTTTATATTGGTGGTTGTTTGCTGCATGATGATCACCAACTGGAGGTCATAGTTCACCTACCTTTTTATTTCCCACTACATCACTGGTCTCCTGTCCACGGCAGATTACATGGCTGAAATAGGCCCTCGTGTGCGTAGAGACTCGTCACTACTTTAAAGAAATTTAAAACCCTCTGCCAAAAAAGTAACTGACAAGGATTCAGGGAACATGACAAGCTACTCAGACTGCTGTCAAAGTGTAAATGAAGTCCAAAGGTTGAAAGACTGAAAGCAGAACAGATTGAACAAGTTGCACATATGGGCAAAGAACAACAAGTGCGTGGTGACTTATGTTGCACCTGTGCAAAATTGTTAACCCTATCCCGTCAGTAAAAGTAACAGAAACGTGTAAAACACCATCGCCTAGCGAGAAATAATTCAAAGATTTGTAAAAACTTGACTAAGACAACTGACCAACTCTGCGACGACCATGTAAGTAGGACTTTCACTGTCCAAGCCTTCTCCAAGTGTGAATAATACCTTAATACCATAATCGTACTAAACTGGCTATTCGCATGCGAAATATAATGTAAAAATAGTATATAGCCTGATTCATCCAAATAGCTGCTGTAGGGCTAATATTATGTGTTCCAAAAACACGAGAACAGAACTGTTTTTTGCATTCTCGACAAAATCTAAAGGTCATATGAACGTGGATCAGCTTGCCGTTGTAATGCTGCATGGCTTCCTGCCAGTCCTGCTTTCACCATCCGCAACACTTGAACTTCTACCGTCGACTTTTCTGTGTGGGAAAACATAGCTTTTCACCTGGGGATGGAAACATGGAAGCAGTCCCTGAATTTTCTTGTATTGTCAGCTCGCCTCAAAGCTGACCTGCATTATGCTGACAGATTGAAGCTTCTTGTTTTAACGTAACAACATTGTCCTGTGGAAAAGTAGGTTAAAATCCCCAAAAGTTGTTCAGTAAGCTTGCTCAAGGTAAACCCGCCTTGTACAGAAACATGCAGCATGAAATAAAGTAGGCAGGCTGTTGATGTATATTAAAAGAAGTAGGTTATATTATATCCATATCCATAAAAGAAAATAAAAACACGCGTATGTGCAGCAAGGATAAAGGTAACGTTAATGGAGTTAATAGTCAACATTTGCGGTGTGTTTTGTTCTGAGTCACACGCATGGACGTAATAACATATTTGATCATTCCTGGCAAAATTTCAAACTTTACAAATCTTCTGGCTCTGAAGTGCACTGAATCCGCTGCACAGAGTGCACTTGGTTTACAGTGTGAACTGCAAACCACAACGTCGAAAACACCAATATTTTCTAAAAACCTCGCGTGGTATTTAGTGGGTTTGGTGAGAGTGACATAAATATAGAATTTATAGGTGATCAGGTCCTCGTGAGACGTTTTACGCCCATTTTGTAATTTAATTAAAATTTAGATTTATTTTCTTTATCAAATGCTCTAGAGCACACAGCCGTTTTCGAGGAACAAGCTTTGTTGTCAATAACAGAAATGAAAATAATAGCCTACCTCAAAAGCCTGTTTTATTGTTTATTCATTCTATTTTAATTGCTGATCCTCTTCTACTTGACACAAATGCATCGAGCACAGTTCATATCAGCATGAGGCAATGCTGCTGCACATTTATATATGGTCCGATTTGATGCATAAAAAATATATTTAGACGGTCAGTTGCCTAATGCAGCAAACGTTGCTGCTTCGTTGTATTGTTTGTGTCCAATTGCTGTTGATTTATTTGTGCCCTAATCAGGGATCTATCGAGGATAATCCAACCTCAACTCTGATTACCCACGTTTTATAACTGAAGGAGTTTACCCACCTTTTAAGGCTGGCATGAAGCTTCATGGCATTTAATTCATAGTATAGGCTATAGGCTACATTGTAGTAAGTAGTATCAACCTGATTTACGTTAGATAAAAAAATATATATAAATGAATGCATTTCTGAAAGTATACTTGTTTTCTGTATGTAGGCTACTGATTTGTTTTTGCCTTATGATGATCACTGAATGGAGGTCGTAGTTTCACAAAATCACTGGCCCTATAGTGTGACTTTTTACGCACATGACTCACTGTTTTGTATTTTTCATTTCCCCCACACAGGGTTCTCACCGTGTCTTCTGCAGAGGCCTGAGCCGAGATGGGGAGCAAAGCCCTGCCCGCTCCGATCCCCCTGCACCCGGCCCTCCAGCTCACCAACTACTCCTTCCTGCAGGCCGTCAACACTTTCCCCGCTGCGGTCGACCAGCTGCAGGGACTGTACAGCCTGGGCGCGTTGCAGACCATGCACATGAACCACTGGACAATTGGCTACCCGCACATGCAAGGACTGAGGTCGACGATCACAGAGATGGCAGCCACCCAGGGCCTGGTGGACCCCAGGTTTCCCTTCCCGGCGTTACCCTTCGCGGCCGCAGCGCACCTCTTCCACCCGAAACAAGGCGGCGTTACGCACGTCGTCCCCTCGCTGCACAAGGACAGGCCGAGGTTTGACTTCGCCAACCTCGCCATTGCCGCCACACAGGAGGACCCGCCGAAAGCTGCGGATCTGGCGAAGTTGGCATCGGGACTTGGGGGCACCATCTCCGAGCTGAGCAAGCTATCCCCGGACAGAAAACCCACCCGGGGCAGGCTCCCGTCCAAGACCAAAAAGGAATTTATTTGCAAATTCTGCGGCAGGCATTTCACCAAGTCCTACAACCTCCTCATCCATGAGAGGACCCACACAGACGAGCGGCCTTATACCTGTGATATTTGCCACAAGGCCTTCAGAAGACAAGACCATCTCAGAGACCATAGGTAAGATATACTGCCAATAAGCTTAAGGTTAAGCAGAGGGGGCGATACTGTATGAATTAAGATGCATTGGGTCAGAGGGGTCAGTGTCACATTTTGGTGGTGGGGGGGGGGGGCTAGAATCCCCAGCAGCACCCCTGGGCGAGAACCACATTGTGATATTATTATAATGATTTTTGCTGAGGCAAGCATCGCCGTGATTTAATGTGATTTAAATACTATTTCCATCACAAGTCTACTATTTCTCTGTTTCTCGAAAGTTGTTTTTCAGAACAGGCAATTACAAGGCTTACACATTCGTTTCTTAAAGCACACTGGCAGGTCTATTCCCAGAGTTTTCTCCATGAGGGCGCTAAAGCACTATTACGCATCACAGTGAACACTCCTCAACTTGCACAATAGAGACTTTTTGCCCTACGACTCTGGGCAGCTGCTGAACAGCTACGAGCAAACCTTTGCATGATTGTGATTATGTGTTATCCATGTTTTTGCAGATACATCCACTCCAAGGAAAAACCATTCAAATGTCAAGAATGTGGGAAGGGATTCTGTCAGTCTCGAACTCTAGCCGTCCATAAAACCTTACATATGCAGGTAAGCTGTCTACATTATGAAAATAGTAACAATCATGATGATTTTAGCCGAACTAAACTGTGTGAGGTGCCACAGTTTGTTAAGATCATGATCCACCTATTATGCACGGGGACATTAATAAATCTAAGTTATCACAAACAATTGCGTTTGGATAAGGTCTGTTTAGCCAATCACCAAAACTGATTCAAAATGAAAGATATATATATTTAAAAAAAAAACTATGTGAAAATTAATCGTTTGACACATAATCAATCACGGCAACTGGCACTATAGTGGAATTATTAAATTGAATGAAAGATATAGATAATACATATACTACTACACAATTAAAGGGAATAATCCTTTGCTTGCTTTAAATCTAAACAGGAGTCTCCCCACAAATGCCCCACATGCGGAAGAACCTTTAATCAAAGAAGTAACCTGAAAACTCACCTTCTCACCCATACAGACATCAAGCCCTACAGCTGTGGCCGCTGCGGAAAGGTGTTTCGGCGCAACTGTGACTTGCGACGGCACAGTTTGACGCACAGCCCACATCAGGACTACTAGCCTGGACAGCTATACAAACTAACAAAATAACAATGGACAAAACACAGGAAGACAAGTCGACGAAGTTTTTTGCTCAAAGACAATCTCCAAATCAGGACACTTTTACTACAGCACATTTTAGAATGGGATACTGGTTGCGCCTCAATGGGACAGCAGCGGAGCCATGGCCATGTCCAGCTTTCATACCACCTGTAAATATCAAGACCATGTAAATAATGTTGTTATTTTTTATTTTTCCTGACCTTGAAATGAAAAACTTGTCAAAAAGCAGCCATAAGTTTAAAGTATGTTAAATTGTATTTTAGAAATAAAGCAAGTTAAATATTTCCATCGGTAAGTTTGCACTTGTTTTGTTTTTATTTGGTGTTTGAAACATGAGACTCAAAGTAATTGCCCAAAATGAATATTTGAAACCATTTACCACGGACATCGACTTAATCGTGTATAAGTTTAAAGCCAACAAGCGGTGAGAGTTTACAGTGTTCTGGCTGCCTTGTTGGGCTTTTTATAGCAGGGTGAGCAACAGATAGGCTATCAGTTAGTGAGTGAAGTAGAATGACAAGAAAGTCTTTGAAATGCAGAATGATTTGGTTAGCTTTGATAATCGATTTTACATGGTAAATAATGATTACCTGTGTTATCATAATACGTTTAATGTTAGTTCACCATTATTTCTGCAGACTTATCTACCATCCACACGTTCATTTACCTACATCATTAGTGTTTCCTATTAGTGATTATTATCCTCAATATCTAGCAGCTACAGACGCTGATTAGTTTTATATTAACAGCATTAGCAGTCATATCAGATGTCTTTATCTGCAGCACCTCTGATATCAAAGCTGACCTGCAAAGTGGCAGGACTGTTAGTAAACGGGAGTCACCAAGGGTCATTAAAGCCATGTAGCCCAATGAGAGTGTGTGTGTGTGTGTGTGTGTATGTGAGAGAGAGAGAGAGAGAGAGAGAGAGAGAGAGAGAGAGAGAGAGAGAGAGAGAACAGCAGTGGCTGTTATGATCAGGGATAGTGGCAAATTAAAAGGTGGCTAAATCATGACCTCCACTCAGTGATCACCACAACCGAGACAAAAATCAATTTTAGTTTTTTTTTTAAAAGACCCTGTCCTCATATAACAGCAAACATCAGCTTAAGACTAATTATTATGTATGCTATGAATTTATAACATAAAGATTTATGTCAGCCGAAAGAGGCGGGTGAACTCTTTTATACGCAAATAAAACGGTGGGCCAATTTGAGATTAGATGGGTTTGGTTTACCCTGCACTACATCCGTGATTATGATAGGCCACTGCTACAACTGTGGTTGCTGTTGCAACTATTGCCATCATCATTATTTACACTTTCATTACAAACAATATCATTATTATCTATGTTATTAGGAGCGGGCCTTTTGGCAAATGGTCAGCATTTGCTATAGATTTTATTCTTAAACATCAGCGCAATCTTTGTACTTCTGATATTTTCACAAATATAAATTCCTATAGTTGGATTGCATCCAAACCTGAGTAATCTTTGATCTTCCACAAATTTGATGAAATTGCACTTGACTATTAAATATATTGGAAATAAAAATCAGAATAAACCTGGCCTTTGCACTGTGAGCATAAGAGCTGGTGCTACATGTATAATCATTTATTTTGTTGTCCGATGCAGACAAAATGAGTCATCTGTCTGTCTTTCAGCCTCTCGGCCTCTCTCTCTCTCTCTGTTGGCCTACAGTTGAGGCCTGTTATGTCATCGGCTGCAGCATCTGCCAGGAATTATTTACTAAAGACTACTTTTCACAATTTAAAAATCTGAATTTCGCCTGACGAAATTAATTGCCTGAGGAATATATTTTTATGAGCTAGAAAATATCGTGAACAACTGGTTATAATAACAACAGACGATGAACGTTTAAAATGGCGCACACATAATTGCTAAAAGGCCATCAACTAAAGCCTAGTTTATTACGCATTGTACAATTTTTCTAATTGATTCGTAAACTGAAGGTTATTTTCAGCAACAAAGCGCAGCGCCTCACTCCATATTGAAGCACAATTTCAGAATAATATTGAGCCTATGTACTTTTCAGATTGCTAATGCTAACACCCTAAGAAGATGTGCTAAAATGCTTGACAATAATAATAATAATAATACTAATAATACTACTACTACTACTACTAATAATAATAATAATCATAATATCAACAATATTATTATTAATAGCACTACTAATACTACTACTACTACTACTAATAATAATAATAATATTATACCCCTAATAATAAACATCAGTAATAATAGCTTAACAACGTGGTGATTTTTTTGACAATTAATTATTAGAAAAAGTAAGTCAGAAAATCGTCAAATAATTATTCAAACTGTATTGGCTTGTGTTGAACAAATTCGATCAGATCAACAAAACCTAATCAACCTAATTAAACGAAACATTTCTGTAAAGATTGCGTAATGGCGTTACACTGTTGTAAGTAGCCTACATTATGTATTAGGGAGATTTTCATCAAGTACCTAATATTGTGCACTTACAATATTTTCCCATAGGTTAATACACCGGTTAATTCACTGGAATAAGGCCACTGTAAAGTGTTACCATAAATTGTGTAGCGTAATTGATGTTTATTTCCAGCTCAATTAACTCCGCCATACAGCTTGTGCTCAATCGAAAGGGAAAATAACCTTTCAGTAAGGTCTTCAAAAGGCTTTGGAGTCCTCTTAAAGGAAGTGCATCTCAAACAAGGACAAACAACTGCAAATTTGCACTTTGCTGAAATTATTTTTAACTTTTATTTTACTTAAATGGGGCTTTGTCCGATGGAAAATGGATAATTGATCAACATATTTCTCTCCTGAAATGAATGCAGCCTCAAAGCAGTGACCATGGTCCTGTGGTCTTAATAAAAATGTCTTAAAAACAGATTTTATTTCTATATTTACAAGGCTCTAAAAATAAAGAATAGGCTACACCACGTCTTGGTTCATTTATACAACACTGGCTGTTGCGACTTCGTTGCAGTTTCTGCACTGGGAAGTAGCGCTGCATTTTTAGATAAAGAAGTAGGCTGCTTTTAATAACAATGGATACAATGCCGTGCAGTCGGCCTGTTGGACTAACGGGATTATAGATAATCATAGCTTTATAAAACTGTCTTTGTAGTGGCCACAGCACAAAGTATCGGTGAATCTTCAGGAAAAAAAAGTAATATTATTGCAACACATCAAAGGAGTTGTATTGGTTATTGGAGAGCACATCTCGGCCTGAAATTAATTCAGTGCAGTGACTCCGACGGTAAACACACACACACACACACACACACACACACACACACACACACACACACACACACACACACACACACACACACACACACACACACACACAGTCACATGGTGAAGTTCAGCAGCGACCAGCATGGACCAGCCCATATGTGGACTGTGTCCTCAGAGGCCTTATCTGGCAGGCCACTATAGGCCGCTCTGACGTCATATTATCTCATATGACCCTCCATGGCAAGTGACAAACACTCACTTTGTTATTTAAATCACTGACGCTTTGTCCATATTGCCATGATCTACAGAATATAGCCTAAGCCTGAAAAAAATCATTCTGTTAAAAACTTGAATCCATATTGGCATGAAAGAAATGCACCGAAATACAGGAGGTTTTGTGCTAAAAGACAAAAAGCACTTCCCAAAGAGAGCCGGGTTTTGCAGGTTAGGCCTATGTCTTATTTGTGTGCTCTAATTAGGAAATGTAAAATCTGTTTATTACAAAACGATTCAACAGCGATACTAATGTTAATAACAACGGTACAACTGCACAAATTGAAAGATCTAAAGGGAGAGGGAAAGGATTTGTCATGTCAGAAGCTTCTGGACGCAGAAATTATTGTTGTATAACCGAAGCTTACATATGAAGATGCAATTGTGTTTTTAATAAATTCTGAAATTATGTTACAGAGGAATGAGCCAAGCTTGCATATGAATCCTATCCGTCACCTGGTCTTGGTGACGCACCATGCAGGGCGATGAAGGATAACTAATCTGGTTTTTATTGGATCTTTTTAGTTTTTGTTTTGTTCATTACCACTGTCTTTTATTTTATATTTCCAAATAATATCCTACTCCCATCAACTTCAGTGAAGTATCGAGCAGCACAGGTTCTCATTAATGACACGTCCTCTGTCATTTTAGATTAGGCCATTGTGTTACAGACTCCCATTAAGTTTTTTTTAAGCATGAGGACTGACCCCAACCCTGTGTGATCGAGAGGCAAAGATTTTGTGATTATAAATGTCTATGTCATCTATGTCTATGTCTATGTATGTCTATGTCTTTTCTATTATTATTGGCGTAGCATTAGGCCTCGGCAGCCCAGTGGCTCAGTAGTGAAGGAAATCTTTCTCCTTGAAATGAGGCTAGATTTTATTTTATTTTTTTAAATAAAGGCTAACGTTTTATAAATATATTTCAATAGTTTTTGAGAGAAAGTAGAAATTGACACTGACATTAAGAAATGATAACTGTGAAGTTCATTCTGTGCTGTTCTCTCACCAAGGGGGTGTTTCCACAGTCAAATAAGGGTTGGGGGCGTGACCAGGAGTCATGAAAAGGAAATGACGAATTAAGAGTAGCCTAATGCTGCCTTCAAATCATCCTCGGAAGCGCCTTCTTCTGATAAGACCTTGTAAATACGATTTATCTCGACTTTAAGCGCTTCTGGCTGTAAATAATAACTAAATAATAATATAATAATATAATAATAATAACTAAATAAATTGACCCTGTAACAAAAGTGTTGTTTCGGTGGGTGATGTTTTATTTTAGAAATCAAGAGGCACAGAGCTATCATTAGGTATGTAATTGATGTTTTAATTAATTCATTACATGGATGCAGTGCTCTCCATTGCCCAAACGTCGTATTTCGGCCAGTCGGATTTACTACTTTTCTATTCATGAGCACGCAACTCGTAGTCGCACAATTTCCGCCAGGACTTGAAGGCACCACCAGGCACACGGAAGCTGTGTTGATGTTTACTGATGACGTTTGCCTGAAACCATTGAGGGATGTGGCTAACTTTAGCAAACGGGATGAATTTGTTATTATAAACTCGGAATTCCCGAAATAGCTGCAGGAAATACGCGGTAAACAAGTAAGGAGAGTTTTTCCGAGTTATATCTGTAACCTTAGTGGCCACACGCTTTGGTTTGCTGAAACGAAGTGAAGACGACTGCTATTTAGCAGTTAGCTTAGCTTCTCTGCTCTGCTGCTGTGGTATTTAGAATGACAGGACAGCATAGCTAGCCTATCTGGCTAGCTAGCTAGTTAGCAATAACTTGCTATATTTGCCCAATAGTACTTCATTTGAAACGCTATGTTATATTTAGTTATATCGATATGTATTAAGAATTGAATGAACTTATGCCGACTCTCTGCAGGCAAATGTATGCATACAAAGTAAACTGACGTTAGCTAGCTAGCTAACTCAGGTAATTCAGGTCCTCTAAGTTTAAGACACTGTTAACTCAGAAGCAGAAATACTGAAATTCCTGAAATTCCCAAAAGTCAGTCACGACTCGTCTTGCAAGCTATGCAAATGGAATAGTTGTTCTGTTTCTACACAATGCTCTGTATAGAGCACAACTATCAGAACTGTAAGGCTAGGTGTAGCTATGTACATCTTCAGCCTGACCTGATATAACTCACCTTTTAGCTCCCAGGGTTTCCTGTTTTCATAGTATGAGGCAACTTTATGAAAAAACTCAGTTTGACTCTTCAAAACTGAGTACCAACTGAGTACCAAGCAGAGAGTATTTTCTTAGGTTTTTGTCTTTGGTATGGCTTGGTGAGGCATAGAACCTTAACAACTTGCATAATTTCACAGTGAAAAAACATAAGGGCATACTGCTGAGTGACGTTTAGTAAGAAACTTAGACCAAATATAAAACTTTTAGCCACTGTAAATATAACCATAGAGAAGATATGTGTATACACTCTGGGTAGCACATCTACCTTTGATGCATCCTCACATAACAAGAACACTAGTAGGCTATGTTTTAGTTTTTAACAAGACTGGGGTCTCATGGCGAGGAGAGATTTGACACGTACCCTATGCACAAATACTGTAATGTACAGATAAACACGACATTGAAAGATATCATAAGGGTGGAACAATTGATGTTAATCATAAATGGGTTGATATAGCCTATTTGTTGTGCCATGTATGTGTGTATGTGTGTTCAGGACAGGGACAAGATGTTGGAGTCCTATGTCACACCGCTCCTGATGAGCTATGTGAACAAATATATCAAGAATCTGAAGCCATCTGACCTGCAGCTGTCTCTCTGGGGAGGCGATGTGGTGCTCAGCAAGTTGGATCTGAAACTGGATGTCCTGGAACAGGTACTGTATGTTAAATATCCTCTGTCCCAAGCTCTTTCACTTTTTCTCAAGCTTAGGACAAGTGACTTGGCTGTGTGTCAGGACAAGAGTAGTAAGGCATAGATCCTGTTTTCACATTCAGTACCTCATAATAGGCAATGTTGTTACCTGATGGCTCAGTTAGCTAAGGAGGGTACCATGTAACCGCAATGTACTGGGTTCGAATCTGGCCTGATAATACTGCTTGCTAATATTAAATATCTTTTTCCTGCACACCTTGTTAACACATAAGCAAATAAATGTTGTCCTTTTTACTTAATTCACTTACTTCACGTCTTATTTGAAATTATGCTAAAGGTTCCAATACAAAGGAATTAAGTTAACACATGCCTCTCGAAATCCTTGTTGTGACTGTTGTAGGTTGATGTGGTTTCTGTTTATTGCTTTTGTCCATAGATACACATTGACCACTCAGGCGGGTATATACAGGATACAGCTAATCTATTAGGGACCAGCGTCTCTGTATGTCTGTTAGGATTATAAAATTATTAATGCTGTTTTGTAGTCTGTCAACAGAAGACAATTATGTGAAAGTTGACATTTACTAACATCACAGTGGGTCTACAAAAATATGAAATAGATGTTTAGATTTGATTCACTTACGACCCTAAAAATACAGGGCTTGGATAGGAATCTATGAACGGGGGATAAGTGTGTGCACCACCAGCCATTCCATTCAGCCCTGGCTCACTGTGTGCAGCTAAGATGTATTGCCTTGACCAGAATCAGAAAAGAACCACAGCAATTCTGTTCAGCCAAACACGCATGCAGTATCTTTACTGTCAAGTCGTTTTGGAAGAAGTTTGATAGATTTACTTGGATATTTTGCTCTGCAATGTTATTTTGACACAGTGTACTTTTTTACACTTGTAATGTCTGGATTGGATCAATCTGCCATGAGTTGAAAGAAGTTTCTCTTCACTTGAGTGGGTTCTGACTGCTTCTGAAGAGCAGACCAAAACACTACCTAACCGAACAGAGATTGTGATGAAAGTTCTTATTGGAAGCAGCTTTCAGCCAACCGACAGTGGGAATTCTGTGTCAAAACCTTGGCAGTTTTCCTCCCTTTTGCAGTTTGCTTTATTGTATTGAATTTGGACAATACCTCATGTGCAGAGAAGTAATTAGAAATCATCTTCTTACTAAGAGGAGTGAAATTTAAGTGAAACAGTGTGGGGGTTATCAAGCAGACATACTGTAAATTCATGACAGCTTTTCCTCGGAAATATGTTTGATTATTAGATTTTGGCTTAGAGTTGTGGAGGAGGCATGTGTGTAGGCAATCTGGTTTCATGGGACTCGTTCTCACACAGAGTAGTTCAAGATGCAGAACAATGATTCCTCTGCCTCCGAGTAAATATGACTGATTTTGTTAAAGGCGTGACAAATATGTAATCTGTAGCCATTGTTTTTACTTTCCTCTCATCTTTAAATTTTATTTTTCAAAGACAAGTCCCAAATGTTCTTGAAGCCTCAGCAATCATATCACCATATGCCTTTTCAACATTGTCTGCATCACAGATGTAATACTATAGCACAGACAGTTCTAACTATATAGTTTTATAGCTATCTATTGTTCACATCCTCAGACGTCTTTGCATATTTACAGGAGTTGAAGCTGCCCTTCACATTCATGAGCGGTCATATCCATGAGCTGCGTATCCACGTACCCTGGACCAAGCTGGGCTCGGAGCCGGTGGTTATCACCATCAACACCATGGAGTGCATCCTCAAGCTGAGGGATGGAGCCCAGGTTAGTTCTTCGTTGGTCTGACAAACACATTGTCCTTGGTTCCACTACAGGGCCAAAAGAGGGCTAGCCAGATCTTCTTTGTTATTTATGTGAAATGATCCCTTCCCCCAAAGTTAAGCTTTCTTATTATTTTTCCTTTGTGCTTCCAAGAAGATTGGTCACAGCCTTTGTTTCAAATAAACAAATGCTGATTATTATTTTTTTGTTCTAAACATGTTGAGCTTGTTGACCCTAGCAAGCCTGGCGCTGTGGAGAGGTTGCTGTGGAAAAGGCATACAGTCAGCCTGGCTTGGTGTTACCCAAAACATGAAGAGAAGCTGCCGTCTAACATTTCATTTTATAACCCTACAACACCTATTGTGTTGAATATTTTAAAGACAGCTACTATCATTTGGCCCATATTTGTTTCAATTACCCACAAAACCCACTGTGCTAATTAAAAACACAGTCACTGGTTAACAAGTGTTTTTTAACTGTTTAACACATGTAAATTGTAGAATGTCATGTAATGTGGAGCAAGAACATTTGTAATTCTCATAAGTAAAGTCCTCTCTTTAGTCGTCTACCCCAAACCCTCTGCCCCTTTCAGTGGTTTTACATCCCATGGCTCGTGCCACTACTTTCTTCAATTCGGCTTAGGTGCTCAGGCAGGGGTTCACTCATTTGGATTAATATGACACGTCGTTTCTGGCCTGGCCGCTCTGATTCAAAGGTTTGTGTCTCTAATGAGCTGGCATAAGTAGAGCCGATTAACTCCCCCCCCCCCCCCCCCACAAGCACCAAAGTCTGAAAATCATAGTCTCTCAGTGGGGAGAGTGGGCGAAGCCACACTTGCTAAGGATTGAACAAAACCATGTTATCACCATTTTGTTATGGTGTGGTAAGGCACT